>NW_027040039.1:0-62500 GCF_034236695.1 Oncorhynchus nerka | reverse complement strand
TGACAATGATCCCAAACACACCGTCCAGGCAATGAAGGAGTGGCATTTCAAGGTCCTGGAGTGGCCTAGCCAGTCATAATGTGATTTTCTGGATTTTTTTTAATTCTCATTTTGTCTGTCATAGTTGAAGTGTACCTATGATGAAAATTACAGGCCTCTCTCATCTTTTTAAGTGGGAGAACATGCACAATTGGTGGCTGACTAAATACTTTTTTGCCCCACTGTACCTGTAAGGAGGAGGGGAGTGGGGAGATATTATCAGGCAGGTCTATGAGTTACCTGTCAGGGGAAGGGGAGTGGGGAGATATTATCAGGCAGGTCTATGAGTTACCTGTAAGGAGGAGGGGAGTGGGGAGATATTATCAGGCAGGTCTATGAGTTACCTGTAAAGAGGAGGGGAGTGGGGAGATATTATCAGGCAGGTCTATGAGTTACCTGTAAGGAGGTGAGGAGTAGGGAGATATTATCAGGCAGGTCTATGAGTTACCTGTAAGGGGAAGGGGAGATATTATCAGGCAGGTCTATGAGTTATCTGTGAGGGGAAGGGGAGATATTATCAGGCAGGTCTATGAGTTACCTGTAAGGGAAGGAGCAGGAGGAGGGGAGTAAGGGGGGGAGATATTATCAGGCAGGTCTATGAGTTACCTGTAAGGAGGAGGGGAGTGGGGAGATATTATCAGGCAGGTCTATGAGTTATCTGTAAGGGGAAGGGGATATATTATCAGGCAGGTCTATGAGTTACCTGTAAGGAGGAGGGGAGTGGGGAGATATTATCAGGCAGGTCTATGAGTTACCTGTAAGGGGAAGGGGAGTGGGGAGATATTATCAGGCAGGTCTATGAGTTATCTGTAAGGGGAAGGGGAGATATTATCAGGCAGGTCTATGAGTTACCCTGGAGGAGGGGAGTGGGGAGATATTATCAGGCAGGTCTATGAGTTACCTGTAAGGAGGAGGGGAGTGGGGAGATATTATCAGGCAGGTCTATGAGTTATCTGTAAGGGGAAGGGGATATATTATCAGGCAGGTCTATGAGTTACCTGTAAGGAGGAGGGGAGTGGGGAGATATTATCAGGCCGGTCTATGAGTTACCTGTAAGGGGGGGAGGGGAGATATTATCAGGCAGGTCTATGAGTTACCTGTAAGGGGAAGGGGTGGGGAGATATTATCAGGCAGGTCTATGAGTTACCTGTAAGGGGAAGGGGAGATATTAACAGGCAGGTCTATGAGTTACCTGTAAGGGGAAGGGGAGATATTATCAGGCAGGTCTATGAGTTACCTGTAAGGGGAAGGGGAGATATTATCAGGCAGGTCTATGAGTTACCTGTAAGGGGAGTGGGGAGATATTATCAGGCAGGTCTATGAGTTACCTGTAAGGGGAAGGGAGTGGGGAGATATTATCAGGCAGGTCTATGAGTTACCTGTAAGGGGAAGGGGAGATATTATCAGGCAGGTCTATGAGTTATCTGTAAGGGGAAGGGGAGTGGGGAGATATTATCAGGCAGGTCTATGAGTTACCTGTAAGGGGAAGGGGAGATATTATCAGGCAGGTCTAGGAGTTATCTGTAAGGGGAGTGGGGAGATATTATCAGGCAGGTCTATGAGTTACCTGTAAAGGGAAGGGGAGTAGGGAGATATTATCAGGCAGGTCTATGAGTTATCTGTAAGGGGAGTGGGGAGATATTATCAGGCAGGTCTATGAGTTACCTGTAAGGAGGAGGGGAGTGGGGAGATATTATCAGGCAGGTCTATGAGTTACCTGTAAGGAGGAGGGGAGTGGGGAGATATTATCAGGCAGGTCTATGAGTTATCTGTAAGGGGAAGGGGAGATATTATCAGGCAGGTCTATGAGTTACCTGTAAGGAGGAGGGGAGTGGGGAGATATTATCAGGCCGGTCTATGAGTTACCTGTAAGGGGAAGGGGAGTGGGGAGATATTATCAGGCAGGTCTATGAGTTATCTGTAAGGGGAAGGGGAGATATTATCAGGCAGGTCTATGAGTTACCTGTAAGGAGGAGGGGAGTGGGGAGATATTATCAGGCAGGTCTATGAGTTATCTGTAAGGGGAAGGGGAGATATTATCAGGCAGGTCTATGAGTTACCTGTAAGGGGAAGGGGAGATATTATCAGGCAGGTCTATGAGTTACCTGTAAGGGGAGGGGAGTGGGGAGATATTATCAGGCAGGTCTATGAGTTACCTGTAAGGGGAAGGGGAGTGGGGAGATATTATCAGGCAGGTCTATGATTTATCTGTAAGGGGAAGGGGAGATATTATCAGGCAGGTCTATGAGTTACCTGTAAGGGGAAGGGGAGATATTATCAGGCAGGTCTATGAGTTACCTGTAAGGGGAAGGGGAGATATTATCAGGCAGGTCTATGAGTTACCTGTAAGGAGGAGGGGAGTGGGGAGATATTATCAGGCAGGTCTATGAGTTATCTGTGAGGGGAAGGGGAGATATTATCAGGCAGGTCTATGAGTTACCTGTACGGAGGAGGGGAGTGGGGAGATATTATCAGGCAGGTCTATGAGTTACCTGTAAGGAGGAGGGGAGTGGGGAGATATTATCAGGCAGGTCTATGAGTTATCTGTAAGGGGAAGGGGATATATTATCAGGCAGGTCTATGAGTTACCTGTAAGGAGGAGGGGAGTGGGGAGATATTATCAGGCCGGTCTATGAGTTACCTGTAAGGGGAAGGGGAGTGGGGAGATATTATCAGGCAGGTCTATGAGTTATCTGTAAGGGGAAGGGGAGATATTATCAGGCAGGTCTATGAGTTACCTGTAAGGAGGAGGGGAGTGGGGAGATATTATCAGGCAGGTCTATGAGTTATCTGTAAGGGGAAGGGGAGATATTATCAGGCAGGTCTATGAGTTACCTGTAAGGGGAAGGGGAGATATTATCAGGCAGGTCTATGAGTTACCTGTAAGGGGAGTGGGGAGATATTATCAGGCAGGTCTATGAGTTACCTGTAAGGGGAAGGGGTGTGGGGAGATATTATCAGGCAGGTCTATGAGTTACCTGTAAGGGGAAGGGGAGATATTATCAGGCAGGTCTATGAGTTACCTGTAAGGGGAAGGGGAGATATTATCAGGCAGGTCTATGAGTTACCTGTAAGGGGAAGGGGAGATATTATCAGGCAGGTCTATGAGTTACCTGTAAGGGGAAGGGGAGATATTATCAGGCAGGTCTATGAGTTATCTGTAAGGGGAAGGGGAGTGGGGAGATATTATCAGGCAGGTCTATGAGTTACCTGTAAGGGGAAGGGGAGATATTATCAGGCAGGTCTAGGAGTTATCTGTAAGGGGAGTGGGGAGATATTATCAGGCAGGTCTATGAGTTACCTGTAAAGGGAAGGGGAGTAGGGAGATATTATCAGGCAGGTCTATGAGTTATCTGTAAGGGGGGAAGTGGGGAGATATTATCAGGCAGGTCTATGAGTTACCTGTAAGGAGGAGGGGAGTGGGGAGATATTATCAAGCAGGTCTATGAGTTACCTGTAAGGAGGAGGGGAGTGGGGAGATATTATCAGGCAGGTCTATGAGTTATCTGTAAGGGGAAGGGGATATATTATCAGGCAGGTCTATGAGTTACCTGATATTATCAGGCAGGAGGAGGGGAGTGGGGAGATATTATCAGGCAGGTCTATGAGTTACCTGTAAGGGGAAGGGGAAGGGGGAGTGGGGAGATATTATCAGGCAGGTCTATGAGTTATCTGTAAGGGGAAGGGGAGATATTATCAGGCAGGTCTATGAGTTACCTGTAAGGAGGAGGGGAGTGGGGAGATATTATCAGGCAGGTCTATGAGTTACCTGTAAGGGGAAGGGGAGATATTATCAGGCAGGTCTATGAGTTACCTGTAAGGGGAAGGGGAGATATTATCAGGCAGGTCTATGAGTTACCTGTAGTGGGGGAGTCAGGCAGGGGGAGATATTATCAGGCAGGTCTATGAGTTACCTGTAAGGGGAAGGGGTGTGGGGAGATATTATCAGGCAGGTCTATGAGTTACCTGTAAGGGGAAGGGGAGATATTATCAGGCAGGTCTATGAGTTATCTGTAAGGGGAAGGGGAGTGGGGAGATATTATCAGGCAGGTCTATGAGTTACCTGTAAGGGGAAGGGGAGATATTATCAGGCAGGTCTAGGAGTTATCTGTAAGGGGAGTGGGGAGATATTATCAGGCAGGTCTATGAGTTACCTGTAAAGGGAAGGGGAGTAGGGAGATATTATCAGGCAGGTCTATGAGTTATCTGTAAGGGGAAGGGGAGATATTATCAGGCAGGTCTATGAGTTACCTGTAAGGAGGAGGGGAGTGGGGAGATATTATCAGGCAGGTCTATGAGTTACCTGTAGTGGGGGAGGAGGGGAGGGGAGATATTATCAGGCAGGTCTATGAGTTATCTGTAAGGGGAAGGGGATATATTATCAGGCAGGTCTATGAGTTACCTGTAAGGAGGAGGGGAGTGGGGAGATATTATCAGGCCGGTCTATGAGTTACCTGTAAGGGGAAGGGGAGTGGGGAGATATTATCAGGCAGGTCTATGAGTTATCTGTAAGGGGAAGGGGAGATATTATCAGGCAGGTCTATGAGTTACCTGTAAGGGGAGGGGAGTGGGGAGATATTATCAGGCAGGTCTATGAGTTACCTGTAAGGGGAAGGGGAGATATTATCAGGCAGGTCTATGAGTTACCTGTAAGGGGAAGGGGAGATATTATCAGGCAGGTCTATGAGTTACCTGTAAGGAGGAGGGGAGTGGGGAGATATTATCAGGCAGGTCTATGAGTTACCTGTAAGGGGAAGGGGAGTGGGGAGATATTATCAGGCAGGTCTATGAGTTATCTGTAAGGGGAAGGGGAGATATTATCAGGCAGGTCTATGAGTTACCTGTAAGGGGAAGGGGAGATATTATCAGGCAGGTCTATGAGTTACCTGTAAGGGAAGGGAGTGGGGAGATATTATCAGGCAGGTCTATGAGTTACCTGTAAGGAAGGGAGATATTATCAGGCAGGTCTATGAGTTACCTGTAAGGGGAAGGGAGATATTATCAGGCAGGTCTATGAGTTACCTGTAAGGGGAAGGGGAGATATTATCAGGCAGGTCTATGAGTTACCTGTAAGGGGAAGGGGTGTGGGGAGATATTATCAGGCAGGTCTATGAGTTACCTGTAAGGCAGGGGAAGGGAGATATTATCAGGCAGGTCTATGAGTTACCTGTAAGGGGAAAGGGGAGTGGGGAGATATTATCAGGCAGGTCTATGAGTTACCTGTAAGGGGAAGGGGAGATATTATCAGGCAGGGGAGTTACCTGTAAGGGGAGTGGGGAGATATTATCAGGCAGGTCTATGAGTTACCTGGAAAAGGCAGGGAGTTACCTGAGGGAGATATTATCAGGCAGGTCTATGAGTTATCTGTAAGGGGAAGGGGAGATATTATCAGGCAGGTCTATGAGTTATCTGTAAGGGGAGTGGGGAGATATTATCAGGCAGGTCTATGAGTTACCTGTAAGGAGGAGGAGGAGTTATTATCAGGCAGGTCTATGAGTTACCTGTAAGGGGAGGATATTATCAGGCAGGTCTATGAGGGAGATATTATCAGGCAGGTCTATGAGTTACCAGGGGGTGGGGAGATATTATCAGGCAGGTCTATGAGTTACCTGTAAGGGGAGTGGGGAGATATTATCAGGCAGGTCTATGAGTTACCTGTAAGGGGAAGGGGAGATATTATCAGGCAGGTCTATGAGTTACCTGTAAGGGGAAGGGGAGATATTATCAGGCAGGTCTATGAGTTACCTGTAAGGAGGAGGGGAGTGGGGAGATATTATCAGGCAGGTCTATGAGTTACCTGTAAGGGGAGTGGGGAGGGAGGGAGTTAGTAAGGGGGAGATATTATCAGGCAGGTCTATGAGTTACCTGTAAGGAGGGGAAGGGGAGATATTATCAGGCAGGTCTATGAGTTATCTGTAAGGGGAAGGGAAGGGGAGATATTATCAGGCAGGTCTATGAGTTACCTGTAAGGGGAAGGGGAGATATTATCAGGCAGGTCTATGAGTTACCTGTAAGGAGGAGGGGAGTGGGGAGATATTATCAGGCAGGTCTATGAGTTATCTGTGAGGGGAAGGGGAGATATTATCAGGCAGGTCTATGAGTTACCTGTACGGAGGAGGGGAGTGGGGAGATATTATCAGGCAGGTCTATGAGTTACCTGTAAGAAGGAGGGGAGTGGGGAGATATTATCAGGCAGGTCTATGAGTTATCTGTAAGGGGAAGGGGATATATTATCAGGCAGGTCTATGAGTTACCTGTAAGGAGGAGGGGAGTGGGGAGATATTATCAGGCCGGTCTATGAGTTACCTGTAAGGGGAAGGGGAGGGGAGATATTATCAGGCAGGTCTATGATTTATCTGTAAGGGGAAGGGGAGATATTATCAGGCAGGTCTATGAGTTACCTGTAAGGGGAAGGGGAGATATTATCAGGCAGGTCTATGAGTTACCTGTAAAGGGAAGGGGAGTGGGGAGATATTATCAGGCAGGTCTATGAGTTACCTGTAAGGGGAAGGGGAGATATTATCAGGCAGGTCTATGAGTTACCTGTAAGGAGGAGGGGAGTGGGGAGATATTATCAGGCAGGTCTATGAGTTATCTGTGAGGGGAAGGGGAGATATTATCAGGCAGGTCTATGAGTTACCTGTACGGAGGAGGGGAGTGGGGAGATATTATCAGGCAGGTCTATGAGTTACCTGTAAGGAGGAGGGGAGTTGGGAGATATTATCAGGCAGGTCTATGAGTTATCTGTAAGGGGAAGGGGATATATTATCAGGCAGGTCTATGAGTTACCTGTAAAGGAGGGGGAGTGGGGAGATATTATCAGGCAGGTCTATGAGTTACCTGTAAGGGGAAGGGGAGTGGGGAGATATTATCAGGCAGGTCTATGAGTTATCTGTCAAGGGGTTAAGGGAAGGGGAGATATTATCAGGCAGGTCTATGAGTTACCTGTAAGGAGGAGGGGAGTGGGGAGATATTATCAGGCAGGTCTATGAGTTATCTGTAAGGGGAAGGGGAGATATTATCAGGCAGGTCTATGAGTTACCTGTAAGGGGAAGGGGAGATATTATCAGGCAGGTCTATGAGTTACCTGTAAGGGGAGTGGGGAGATATTATCAGGCAGGTCTATGAGTTACCTGTAAGGGGAAGGGGAGATATTATCAGGCAGGTCTATGAGTTACCTGTAAGGGGAAGGGGAGTGGGGAGATATTATCAGGCAGGTCTATGAGTTACCTGTAAGGGGAAGGGGAGATATTATCAGGCAGGGAGTTACCT
The DNA here is from genome assembly GCF_034236695.1 of Oncorhynchus nerka. Lineage (NCBI taxonomy): Eukaryota > Metazoa > Chordata > Actinopteri > Salmoniformes > Salmonidae > Oncorhynchus > Oncorhynchus nerka. The sequence goes on along the minus strand of NW_027040039.1, from coordinate 55,189 downwards.
GTAAGGGGAAGGGAGATATTATCAGGCAGGTCTATGAGTTACCTGTAAGGGGAAGGGGAGATATTATCAGGCAGGTCTATGAGTTACCTGTAATGGGAGGGGAGTGGGGAGATATTATCAGGCAGGTCTATGAGTTACCTGTCTATGAGGTAAGGGGAAGGGGAGATATTATCAGGCAGGTCTATGAGTTATCTGTAAGTGGGGAGGGAAGTGGGGAGATATTATCAGGCAGGTCTATGAGTTACCTGTAAGGGGAAGGGGAGATATTATCAGGCAGGTCTATGAGTTATCTGTAAGGGGAAGGGGAGTGGGGAGATATTATCAGGCAGGTCTATGAGTTACCTGTAAGGGGAAGGGGAGATATTATCAGGCAGGTCTATGAGTTACCTGTAAGGAGGAGGGGAGTGGGGAGATATTATCAGGCAGGTCTATGAGTTATCTGTGAGGGGAAGGGGAGATATTATCAGGCAGGTCTATGAGTTACCTGTAAGGAGGGAAGTGGGGAGATATTATCAGGCAGGTCTATGAGTTACCTGTAAGGAAGGGGAGTGGGGAGATATTATCAGGCAGGTCTATGAGTTACCTGTAAGGGAAGGGGAGATATTATCAGGCAGGTCTATGAGTTACCTGTAAGGGGAGGGAGTGGGGAGATATTATCAGGCAGGTCTATGAGTTACCTGTAAGGGGAAGGGGAGATATTATCAGGCAGGTCTATGAGTTATCTGTAAGGGGAAGGGGAGATATTATCAGGCAGGTCTATGAGTTACCTGTAAGGGGAGTAAGGAGGGGAGATATTATCAGGCAGGTCTATGAGTTACCTGTAAGGGGGGGGGAGATATTATCAGGCAGGTCTATGAGTTACCTGTAAGGAAGGGAGATATTATCAGGAGATATTATCAGGGGCAGGGGAGTTACCTGTAAGGGGAAGGGTGGGGATATTATCAGGCAGGTCTATGAGTTACCTGTAAGGGGAAGGGAGATATTATCAGGCAGGTCTATGAGTTACCTGTAAGGGGAAGGCAGGTCTATGAGTTACCTGGGGAGATATTATCAGGCAGGTCTATGAGTTACCTGTAAGGGGGAAGGGGAGATATTATCAGGCAGGTCTATGAGTTACCTGTAAGGGGAAGGGAGTGGGGAGATATTATCAGGCAGGTCTATGAGTTATCTGTAAGGGGAAGGGAGATATTATCAGGCAGGTCTATGAGTTACCTGTAAGGAGGAGGGGAGTGGGGAGATATTATCAGGCAGGTCTATGAGTTACCTGTAAGGGAAGGGGAGTGGGGAGATATTATCAGGCAGGTCTATGAGTTACCTGTAAGGGGGAGTGGGGAGATATTATCAGGCAGGTCTATGAGTTACCTGTAAAGGAAGGGGAGTGGGGAGATATTATCAGGCAGGTCTATGAGTTATCTGTAAGGAGGAGGGGAGTGGGGGAGATATTATCAGGCAGGTCTATGAGTTATCTGTAAGGGGAAGGGGAGATATTATCAGGCAGGTCTATGAGTTACCTGTAAGGAAGGGGAAGGGATATTATCAGGCAGGTCTATGAGTTACCTGTAAGGGGAGGGAGATATTATCAGGCAGGTCTATGAGTTTCCTGTAAGGAGGAGGGGAGTGGGGAGATATTATCAGGCAGGTCTATGAGTTATCTGTAAGGGGAAGGGGAGATATTATCAGGCAGGTCTATGAGTTATCTGTAAGGGGAGTGGGGAGATATTATCAGGCAGGTCTATGAGTTACCTGTAAGGAGGAGGGGAGTGGGGAGATATTATCAGGCAGGTCTATGAGTTACCTGTAAGGAGGAGGGGAGTGGGGAGATATTATCAGGCAGGTCTATGAGTTACCTGTAAGGAGGAGGGGAGTGGGGAGATATTATCAGGCAGGTCTATGAGTTACCTGTAAGGAGGAGGCGAGTAGGGAGATATTATCAGGCAGGTCTATGAGTTACCTGTAAGGGGAAGGGGAGATATTATCAGGCAGGTCTATGAGTTACCTGTAAGGAGGAGGGGAGTGGGGAGATATTATCAGGCAGGTCTATGAGTTACCTGTAAGGAGGAGGGGAGTAGGGAGATATTATCAGGCAGGTCTATGAGTTACCTGTAAGGAGGAGGGGAGTCAGGCAGGGAGATATTATCAGGCAGGTCTATGAGTTACCTGTAAGGAGGAGGGAGTGGGGAGATATTATCAGGCAGGTCTATGAGTTACCTGTAAGGAGGAGGGGAGAGGGAGATATTATCAGGCAGGTCTATGAGTTACTGTAGGAGGAGGGGAGTAGGGAGATATTATCAGGCAGGTCTATGAGTTACCTGTAAGGAGGAGGGGAGTAGGGGAGATATTATCAGGCAGGTCTATGAGTTACCTGTAAGGAGGAGGGGAGTAGGGAGATATTATCAGGCAGGTCTATGAGTTACCTGTAAGGAGGAGGGAGTAGGGAGATATTATCAGGCAGGTCTATGAGTTACCTGTAAGGAGGAGGGGAGTAGGGAGATATTATCAGGCAGGTCTATGAGTTACCTGTAAGGAGGAGGGGAAGGGAGATATTATCAGGCAGGTCTATGAGTTACCTGTAAGGGAGGAGATATTATCAGGGAGTAGGGAGATATTATCAGGCAGGTCTATGAGTTACCTGTAAGGAGGAGGGGAGTAGGGAGATATTATCAGGCAGGTCTATGAGTTACCTGTAAGGAGGAGGGGAGTGGGGAGATATCAGGCAGGTCTATGAGTTACCTGTAAGGAGGAGGGGAGTAGGGAGATATTATCAGGCAGGTCTATGAGTTACCTGTAAGGAGGAGGGGAGTAGGGAGATATTATCAGGCAGGTCTATGAGTTACCTGTAAGGAGGAGGGGAGTAGGGAGATATTATCAGGCAGGTCTATGAGTTACCTGTAAGGAGGAGGGGAGTAGGGAGATATTATCAGGCAGGTCTATGAGTTACCTGTAAGGAGGAGGGGAGTAGGGAGATATTATCAGGCAGGTCTATGAGTTACCTGTAAGGAGGAGGGGAGTAGGGGAAGGGAGATATTATCAGGCAGGTCTATGCGTTACCTGTAAGGAGGAGGGGAGTAGGGAGATATTATCAGGCAGGTCTATGAGTTACCTGTAAGGAGGAGGGGAGTAGGGAGATATTATCAGGCAGGTCTATGAGTTACCTGTAAGGAGGAGAGGAGTAGGGAGATATTATCAGGCAGGTCTATGAGTTACCTGTAAGGAGGAGGGGAGTGGGGAGATATCAGGCAGGTCTATGAGTTACCTGTAAGGAGGAGGGGAGTAGGGAGATATTATCAGGCAGGTCTATGAGTTACCTGTAAGGAGGAGGGGAGTAGGGAGATATTATCAGGCAGGTCTATGAGTTACCTGTAAGGAGGAGGGGAGTAGGGAGATATTATCAGGCAGATCTATGAGTTACCTGTAAGGAGGAGGGGAGTAGGGAGATATTATCAGGCAGGTCTATGAGTTACCTGTAAGGAGGAGGGGAGTAGGGAGATATTATCAGGCAGGTCTGGTGATCTCACATGTTACAACACTAAGACCAGGGTTCTAATCACACATTGGCACTGGAAAGTACCTGGATGGAAGTAGTGGCAGACATGCAATATCTGATGTCTTAAGGTTATGGGGTTTGTCTGTCCGTGCTTCTGTAACCTCCCTCCCTCCTGACCTCCCCTGACCCCGTCCCTGCTCCATTCTCCCTTATCCATGATTCCCTCATTTATCTAGATATTCATATACATCTAAAAATTCTCCTCTCATCCCATCCCTTCATCCCTCGCTCAATGTCCTGGGGGTTCACAGAGGGAGGGGAATTAAAAATGGAAATCTAACCGGCGGGGTTCGTAATGTGATCAGCATGACAGGTGATCAATGCCCGCTGCCACACACACGACAAGCACTGATGCATGTCACAAATACAGGGAGGAGGAGGAGGGATGGGGGGGAGGAGGGAGGTAGAGGAGGAGAGAGGGAAGAGGGAGAGGAGAGAGGGAGGGAGGGGGGGGTGGCTGACCACTCACTTTATCACCGGCCATCGTCCTCCCTCCCTATCTCCCTTTCTCTCTCTCCTCATACATTCTCTCTCTACTCATACTCTCTCTCTCCTCATACACTCCCTTTCTCTCTCTCCTCATACTCTCTCTCTCTCCTCATACACACTCTCTCTCTCTACTCATACACTCTCTCTCTACTCATACACTCTCTCTCTACTCATACACTCTCTTTCTGTCACGTTCTTTCAAAATCGAACCCAGAAGCAGACCAGGACAAGGAGAGTAGGAAGAAGGTGAGTATTTATTTACAAGTGAATGTGAATGGGTAGATATATCCAGGTGGCGTAGCGGGCAGCGGTGGTGAGTTGATGGGAGTAAATAGGTGGATCCAATGGGGTAGCGGAATCCGACGACGACCAGGCGGGAATGGGGTAAATGATCAGGGTGAGTAACTGAAGACAGAACAAACGGAGGTAAGTTTAAGGCAAGCAATACGTAAAAAACAACAAAACAAATTCTATCCAACTTGAGGCTGGTATTATGGCACAACATACTGTTCATGGCTAACGATCCGGCAGGGAATGGATGTCAGGTCAGAGCTTTTGAAGGGGAGAGGTGATGATCAGGACAGGTGTGCAGATTACTGATGGGATACAGGTGCGGGTGAACATCGATCTCCCAACAAGCTAATTCGCCCGGCAACCAGACAGGGTGCGTTCCAGGACACCGGAAACACACTCCAGGACAGAAACACAGGCAAACACAGACTCAGGAAGCGGGATTCGTGACAGTACCCCCCCTCCGACGAACGCCACCGGGCGGACTACCTGGAGCGCCAGGGTGGAGGCGGTAGAAGTCACGAAGCAGGTCGTCATCAAGGATCTGACGCCGAGGAATCCAACTCCTCTCCTCTGGACCATATCCTTCCCAATCCACGAGATATTGGAAACCTCGACCCCGCCATCTGGAATCCATTATGCGGCGCACCGTGTAGGCAGGACCACCTCCGATCATCCGAGGAGGAGGAGGACGAGGAGGAGGGGGCAACAGAGGACTGAGGAGAACCTGCTTGAGGCAGGAGACATGAAAGGTGGGGTGTACTCGAAGCGTTGCCGGCAATTTGAGTCGGACCACAACAGGGTTAATGATTCTCTCCACCACAAACGGACCAATGAACTTTGGTGACAGTTTCCTCGACTCAGTCCGTAGAGGAAGATCCCGTGTAGCCAACCAAACCTTATCTCCGATGGTATAAGCGGGAGCAGGAATATGGCGACGATTCGCCTGGATCTGATACCGGTCAGAAACTCTAAGGAGGACCTTCCTGGCCCGATGCCAGGTCCGGTGGCAACGACGAATGTGGGCCTGGACAGAAGGAACCGAAAGATCCCTCTCCTGAGAAGGAAACAAGGAAGGTTGGTATCCGTACAGGCATTGGAAGGGGGACATCCCAGTGGCAGATGAAGGAAGGGTATTATGGGCATACTCGACCCAGGGTAATTGAGATGACCAAGAGGTGGGATCAGAGGAGACAAGACAACGCAGCGTGGACTCCATCTTCTGGTTGGCTCTCTCCGCCTGACCATTAGATTGTGGGTGAAATCCAGAAGTGAGACTGACTGTAGCTCCAATGGCCAAACAGAAGGATCTCCAGACAGCAGAGGTAAACTGAGGACCACGGTCAGAAACAATGTCACTGGGCAATCCGTGGACCCTGAAAACCTCCCTAACCAGGATCTCGGACGTCTCCGTGGCAAATGGAAGCTTGGAGAGAGGGACAAAATGAGCAAACTTGCTGAATCTGTCCACAATGGTCAGAATGACCGTGTTCCCAACAGAAGGGGGCAATCCCGTGACAAAATCCAGGGCCAGATGCGACCAAGGTCGCCGAGGAATAGGTAGGGGGTGAAGAAGCCCAGAGCTGGGCCGATTGGTACTTTTGTTCTGAGCACAAACAGGACATGCGGCAACAAACCTCCCGGTATCTTCTCCAATGGCAGGCCACCAAAATCGTCTGCGCAGTAGCGCCATAGTCCGAGCAACGCCAGGGTGACAAGCTATCTTGCTGGCGTGGGACCACTGAAGAACAGCAGAACGGACCGACTCAGGCACGAACAACCGACCGGGTGGACCGTTACCGGGGCCGGGCTGCGTCTCGAAGGGCCGCCATCACATCCTCCTCAATCCTCCATGTAACGGCTCCCACGACAAGGTTCTGGGGAAGAATCGTCTCAGTCTTGGCCCCACTCTCATCCGTCTTGGAGAACATCCGGGACAAGGCGTCCGCTTTGCCGTTCTTCGACCCAGGTCAGAACGTCAGGGAAAAATTGAAGCGTCCAAAAAACAAAGCCCACCTGGCCTGACGGGAGTTGAGACGTTTAGCCGATTGCACGTAAGCCAGATTCTTGTGGTCAGTCCAGACCACAAACGGTTGCTCCGCTCCCTCCAACCAGTGACGCCACTCCTCCAAGGCAAGCTTCACAGCGAGAAGCTCCCGGTTACCCACATCGTAGTTTCTCTCAGCTGGTGAAAGACGACAAGAGTAGAAGGCGCAGGGATGGAGTTTACCGTCAGTGGAGCTACGCTGGGACAGGATGGCGCCCACTCCCACATCAGACGCGTCCACCTCAACAACAAACTGACGGGAAGTGTCAGGTTGAGAGAGAATCGGCGCGTTGGTGAATCGGCTCTTCAAGTTCAGAAATGCTCGGTTTGCCTCAGGAGTCCAACAGAAAATTCTGGTGCAAGACGTCAGAGCAGTTAAAGGGGCGGCCACCCGGCTGTAATCACGGATAAACCTCCGATAGAAGTTCGCAAATCCCAGGAATCTCTGGAGCTGCAATCTCGTACCGGGCCGGGCCCAATCCCGAACCGCCCGAACCTTCTCTTGGTCCATCTTGATCTCACCCCTGGAGATGATGTACCCGAGGAAGGATGTAGTGTGGGTGTGAAAATCACACTTCTCTGCCTTCACAAACAGACGGTTCTCCAATAACCGCTGCAGGACCTGCTTAACATGCTGGCTGTGGCTGGAAAGCTCCTTGGAGAAAATCAGGATGTCATCCAGGTAAACGAACACAAACAGACCGATCATATCCCTCAGCACGTCATTCACCAAACTTTGGAACACTGCTGGAGCGTTGGAAAGTCCAAACGGCATCACCTGGTACTCGAAATGTCCCATAGGTGTATTGAATCCAGTCAACCACTCGTCCCCCTCTTTGATCCGAACCAGATGATACGCATTGCGTAGATCAAGCTTCGTAAACACAGTAGCACCCTGTAAAGAATCGAAAGCGGAGCTCATCAAGGGCAAGGGGTACTTGTTCTTGACCGTAATATCATTCAACCCCGATAATCAATACACGGTCGAAGAGAGCCATCCTTCTTACTCACAAAAAAAAAAAAATCCAGCTCCCAGGGGTGATGACGAGGACGAATGAGACCTGCAGCAAGAGACTCCTTTATGTAGGTCTCCAGGGCTTCCCGCTCAGGTCGAGAAATACTGTATAACCGTCCCTTGGGAAAGGCAGCTCCAGGGAACAGCTTAATTGTACAATCATAAGGTCGGTGGGGAGGAAGTGACTGAGCTTTCTGCTTACTGAACACCTCACCCAACTCGTGATATGTTTCAGGAACCAGGGACAAATCAGGAGGAGCAGACTCACTGACCCGACTGGGGACAGCATGAGAACAGGCAGTCCTGAGGCAGTTAGCATGGCACTCAATGCTCCAACTAGTTACCTTACCAGTCACCCAATCGAACGAAGGATTGTGTTCTCTTAGTCAGGGGTATCCAAGAACCAGAGGAACATGGGGGGGGGGAAAGGCAAAATGAAAAAATAAATAACCTCTGAATGATTCCCCGACAACAACATCTTAACCGGTTCAGTCCTCATAGTGATCCGTGCCAGACTACTGCCGTTCAGAGTGGTTGCTTCAATGGCTTCCGGTAATTGCTCCTTGGAAAGCCCCAGCTGTTCCACTAAGTCGGCATCAATGAAGCTGTCATCGGCACCTGAATCGATGAAAGCGTTAATCGCTAAACTCTGATTCTTATTTATGAGGGTAGCAGGAAAACGAGGTCTGACAGGGCTCTTGAGAGGTTGAAACTGGCTCGCTAACAAACCTCCCAAACTTAACGAGCCGAGCAGTTTAATGGGCGCTGAGGACAAACGGAGATGTAATGTCCCAAACTACCACAGTAGAAGCAGCTGTTGGTCTCACGTCTACGTTGGCGCTCGTCCTTAGTTAACCCGTGCCGCGCCACTTGCATAGGTTCAGGATCTGGCGGCAGGACTCCTCCACTAATCCCGTGTGAGGGAAAATGATCAACCCGTTCTGGTCCACTTCCTGACCCGAATGGTAACCGAGTCTCAGATTGATTAGATGGACCCCACTGCTACTCCCTCCTTCTCTCTCGGACTTTATTATCTACCCGAATAGCTAAGGTGACCAAACTATCTAGGTCACTAGGCTCTGGATAGGAGATCAGCTCGTCCTTGAGTTGCTCCGACAACCCCTGGTAAAAAAACGCTTGTAGTGATTCCTCATTCCAACCACTCTCCACAGCCAATGTCCTGAATTCTATCACAAAGTCTGCCACACTGCGAGCTCCTTGGCGAAGAGAGAACAAACGTTTAGCTGCGTCCTTACCTCGGACTGGATGGTCAAAAAGCTTTCTCATCTCTGCCGTGAAACCCTGGTATGACGTCATGCATGTGTCCCGTCGTTCCCAAACAGCTGAAGCCCATTCCAGAGCTCTACCATGCAGCAGCTCAATAACAAAAGCTATCCTAGCCTTATCTGTGGCGTAAGAGTAGGGCTGCAGATCAAAAACTAACCCACACTGTAAAAGAAATGAACGGCATCCTCCCAGATCTCCCTCGTACTTCTCCGGTGTCGGAACCTTGGGCTCACGGAAGGAAACCGCACCAGACACGGCAGGTGAGATGGGTGAAACAGGTGGTCAATGAATCGCCGGCAAACTGAGCTGATCCTGGATTTGTGTCAAGCTAGCAGATAAGTTCTGGATTGAACCCGCTATCTCCTGTAGCGCCGTCTTGTGTTGTCCCAATGTCTTCCCCTGCTGGGTAATGGCATGGCAAACGGAGTCCAGGTCCGCTGGGTTCATCCTTGGCCGGATCGTTCTGTCACGTTCTTTCAAAATCAAACCCAGAAGCAGACCAGGACAAGGAGAGTAGGAAGAAGGTGAGTATTTATTTACAAGTGAATGTGAATGGGTAGATATATCCAGGTGGCGTAGCGGGCAGCGGTGGTGAGTTGATGGGAGTAAATAGGTGGATCCAATGGGGTAGCGGATTCCTCCGACGACCAGGCGGGAATGGGGTAAATGATCCGGGTGAGTAACTGAAATCAGAACAAACGGAGGTAAGTTTAAGGCAAGCAATACGTAAAAAACAACAAAACAAATTCTATCCAACTTGAGGCTGATACTATGGCACAACATACTGTTCATGGCTAACGATCCGGCAGGGAATGGATGTCAGGTCAGAGCTTTTGAAGGGGAGAGGTGATGATCAGGACAGGTGTGCAGATTACTGATGGGATACAGGTGCGGGTGAACATCGATCTCCCAACAAGCTAATTCGCCCGGCAACCAGACAGGGTGCGTTCCAGGACACCGGAAACACACTCCAGGACAGAAACACAGGCAAACACAGACTCAGGAAGCGGGATTCGTGACACTTTCTCTCTCTCCTCATACTCTCTCTCTCTCTCTCTCTCTCTCTCTCTCCTCATACTCTCTCTCTCTCTCTCTCTCCTCATACTCTCTCCTCATACTCTCTCTCTCTCCTCATACCCTCTCTTTCTCTATTTACTCATACTCTCTCTCTCTCTACTCATACTCTCTCTCTCTGTCTCTCCTCATACACTCTCTTTCTCTTTCTCCTCATACACTCTTTTTCTCTTTCTACTCATACTCTCTCTTTCTCTCTCTCCTCATACTCTCTCTTTCTCTCTCTACTCATACTCTCTCCCTCTCTCCTCATACTCTCTCTTTCTCTCTACTCATACTCTCTCTCCTCATACTATCTCTCTCTTTCTCTCTCTACTGATACTCTCTCTCTCTACTCATACACACTCTCTCTCTCTACTCATACTCTCTAGTCTATGAGAAAAAGATGACCTCGTCTATGAGAAAAATAGCATATTCCATGTTATTGTAGGTGCTGAAAAGGCTCAAATGAACCCACATCACAGAGTACATGTCGAGGTTGATCTGGGTCACACGTTTCTGAAGGTTCCTCACACAGACAAACTGTAGGCATCTTGACTTTGACCCCTAACCCTTGACCTTTTACCCTTGACTCTGTTGCACATCTCAGTGACATCACCGCCCAGATATTCCATCTAATCTACACACAACAATGAGCTATTACTACCTCAGAACCGTATCACTGAAGTAACTATTACTACCCCAGAACCGTATACCCAAACTAGCTATTGCTACCCCAGAACCTTATCACCGAATTAGCTATTACTACCCCAGAACCGTATCATTGAATTAACTATTACTACCCCAGAACCGTATCACTGAACTAACTATTACTACCCCGGAACCTTATCACAAACTAACGATTACTACCCCAGAGCCGTATCACTGAAGTAACTATTACTACCCCAGAACCGTATACCCAAACTAGCTATTGCTACCCCAGAACCTTATCACCGAATTAGCTATTACTACCCCAGAACCGTATCATTGAATTAACTATTACTACCCCAGAAACGTATCGCCAAACTAACTATTACTACCCCGGAACCTTATCACAAACTAACGATTACTACCCCAGAACTTTGTCACTGAAGTAACTATTACTACCCCAGAACCGTATCACCGAACTAACTATTACTACCCCAGAACCGTATCACTGAAGTAACTATTACTACCCCAGAACCGTATCACTGAACTAACTATTACTACCCCGGAACCTTATCACAAACTAACGATTACTACCCCAGAGCCGTATCACTGAAGTAACTATTACTACCCCAGAACCGTATCACTGAAACCTACTATTACTACACCGGAACCTTATCACAAACTAACGATTACTACCCCAGAACCTTATCACTGAAGTAACTATTACTACCTCAGAACCTTATCACTGAAGTAACTATTACTATCCCAGAACCATATCACTGAAGTAACTATTATTACCCCAGAACCTTATCAGTGAAGTAGCTATTACTATCCCAGAACCGTATCACTGAAGTAACTATTACTATCCCAGAACCGTATCACTGAAACATACTATTACTACACCGGAACCTTATCACAAACTAACGATTACTACCCCAGAACCTTATCACTGAAGTAACTATTACTACCACAGAACCTTATCACTGAATTAACTATTACTATCCCAGAACCATATCACTGAAGTAACTATTATTACCCCAGAACCTTATCACTGACGTAGCTATTACTATCCCAGAACCGTATCACTGAAGTAACTATTATTACCCCAGAACCTTATCACTGAAGTAGCTATTACTACCCCAGAACCTTATCACTGAACTAGCTATTACTGCCCCAGAACCTTATCACTGAAGTAACTATTATTACCCCAGAACCTTATCGCTGAAGTAACTATTACTAACCCAGAATCCCACAGTATTATCACAGTATGTACCAGGCCTCTGGCTCTCTGTCTGCCTGCCAAGTCCAACACACGGATAGACACACAGATAGACAACCACATGGACATGCACATGAAGTGCACACACAGACATGGACACACATGCTGTCATGCACGTTCACACACTCTTACACACTTAAGGGTGACAGGTAGCCTAGCGGTTAGAGAGGTAGCCTAGCGGTTAGAGAGGTAGCCTAGCGGTTAGAGAGGTAGCCTAGCGGTTAGAGAGGTAGCCTAGCGGTAAGAGAGGTAGCCTAGCGGTCAGAGCGTTGGGCCAAATAAAGGAAAGGTTGCTAGTTCAAATCCCTGAGCCGACAAGATGAACAATCTGTCGATGTGTCCTTGAGCAGGGTACTTGACCCTAATTGCTCCAGGTTTGCCGTTGATAATGGCTGACCCTGGCCGTGACCCCACTCTCTGAGGGTGTCTCAAGGAGAATTGGGATACGCACAAAAGGGGAGAAATGGGAAGCGGTCCCCTGGTGGTTCGTGTTGACCGCTCCGTCTGACCGCAGTGGTCAGCGGGAGATTTATAGCGACCGCGCATAAGTGTGTGTGGTCAGCTCACAAACCCACACTCGCCACAGACACACACACACACACACCATGGCCACAGACACACACATGGATCCAACTTTACATCTTTATTAACAGAGAAACATCCCTATTGATCTGGCTCCCCCTGCGCTTCGCCTTACACCAGAGAAATATGTATGTCCAGCGCTAAATGGGTTATATACACACACACAACCACACACAACCACACACACACACACATACACACACACACAACCACACACACACACACACATACACACACACACAATCACACACACATACACACACACAACCACACACACACACACACACATACACACACACACAATCACACACACATACACACACACACAACCACACACACACATACACACACACAATCACACACACATACACACACACACAACCACACACACACACACACACACACACACACATACACACACAACCACACACACAGAGCGGGCCTGACCTGGTCCGGCATTACACAGGAGAGGTAGAGATATGTACATGCAGCAGGCAGTAAACAGGTTAAGTCCAGTGGATTAGTATTGAGCTGGATCTTTATGGTATTATCTATGGGTCGGCCAGTCACTGGGTGTCATAACTGTTCGAGCCTAATGGGGTAATGGCCAGCTGGGATGGAGGGAGGAGGGGGTGGGGAGGGCGAGAAGGGGGGAGAAGGAGGGGCTAACTCAAATTGTCTCACAAATATCCCTTCGACATCCACTCATGATAACACAAAAGTCAAGTCATTCTAGTGCATCTAACAGATTGATTTTAAAAGACATATAGAATCTCCCCTCCCATTCTTAAGTACGTTTTAGCTAACCTGCCCTCTGTCCTGTCCCATCTTTCCTGCTCCTCTCCCTGCTATTGATCAGTCTGATGTCTAATAGCTACTTTATGATTATTACTGTCATACCGTTGGTCTGCCCTGCAGCTAATAACACTATAACTCCAGACTTAGAGTGTGTGTTCATTTATCAGCACTGTGTGTGTGTGTGTGTGTGTGTGTGTGTGTGTGTGTGTCATCATTCTTCAATGGAGTGTGTGTGGGACACGTTGTCATTTTTCAGAGGTCTCTAAAGCGAGAATTAATCTCACTTTACTGATGTAAACGACGGGGACAAACGCTCAAGGACTCTGGTGCTTTACAGTAACTCTCTCTCTCTCTCTCTCTCTCTCTCTCTCTTTGTGTGACACACACACGGACACAGAGAAACACAAGCACAAACACACACACCCACGCGCACACAGACCTGTATGCATCAGTATGGCCTACTACAGTATGTATCAGGTAGGAGTGGGGAAAATCTACGTTGAATCCAATTTGTCTGAGAGATAGAGAGAGAGAGAGAGAGAGAGAGAGAGAGATAGAGAGGGATAGATAGAGAGGGATAGAGAGAGAGAGAGAGAGAGAGAGAGAGAGAGAGAGAGAGATGGTTATGAGTGACAGTAACTCAGATAGATGGATACAGGAGCTGCACTGTACACATCAATCTCTGCTGGCAGCACTTCAAACACTGAACCAATCCTGTAAGTCCACAACAATAACCCATCCCATTCAAACTCCCCAGTAAGCGAATGTGTGTGTGTGTGTGTGTGTGTGTGTGTGTGTGTGTGTGTGTGTGTGTGTGTGTGTTTGACAGGCACCCCATACGTCCAGTACAATAAAGCCTCATATCCACCTTCATTGGGCTGGAGCTAAAATCAACCGGGGCCCTGACACACCGGCCAAATCCAATCACAGGTCAATACTCCGCATGATTGATTGGCTTCCAATCCAATTGCGTATCGTCAGGGGGCAGCTCCCCAGGCCCTGTTAGACATTGGCATGGTGGGGGGTTGGACGGGCGGGTTGGGTGTGTAGAGATGTGGCTGAGGGGGTGGGATAGAGAGGTGGTGGTGTGGGGCTGTGGTTGTCTGCAAGCCTACCAACCCTTGTTTAATTGCCTTGTTAGTGAAGCCGGCTGGTACTGTATTGTACAGGGCTCACTGGGACAGTGACTAAACTTTCCTGAGCACTGATCACTAATGAAGTTGAACATATTTAAGTTGTAGAGGGACTTTTCATTTACAGCCAAATCTCAACATGCTTCATCTAGTCACAATTACAGTTGGTAGTCATAAGTACATCATTTACCCAGCAACACATTCAGTGTCATGGACATGGTTAAAAAGAGTTATGTGAGAAATAAAATATGGTTTCAATTTAAAAAAAGATTTGAAAGATGATGACATGAGTCTACAGAGGGAGGACAGTGGCCTCATTTGATTCCAAGAACACAGGATGAGATGTTACTATCCTTTGTGCAAGCACTTCCAAGAGTTCATGAACAGTGAGCCTGGTGAAATTTGGGGAGCGCATCGTCAGTAGTGTACCTTTGGTTCCTAGGGTGTTTCGGCCTTTCACACTATACACCCTCCCCAAAGGCGGCCAGCGACAGGGTGATCAATCCTACGCTTGCGTCCCATTCCCAATTAGTCATAGGAGTTGCCTTGTTGTTGATAGCCAACATCCCATGGGACTATGCATGGCAGGGGCGTCCTCCTCCCTGAGTCAAGCATTGTTGACCGCATACCTCCTGGCCCTCTCACTTCGGGGCCCAGCTGGGGTCTTTCCTCTTCATCCAGAGCCACTGACTGCTGCCTTCTGCCTCCTCCGATACAGCTTTGATTGCCGAACGCTGGCTCTGGCCCTTAATTCCCAGGTCTCTAAGAAGTCTGGTTGTAGATGTTGCCACAAAACCTCTGCAGCCCACCTCCACTGGTCGGACTTCTGTGTTTCAGCCATGATGCCGTGCTTTGGCAGCTAGATCAGCATAGCGCAGATGTTTTCGCTCATAAGCCTCATCTACTGAGTTTTCCCAGGGTACTGTGAGCTCAATGATGAAGACCTTATTGAGTGAACGGGACCAGAGCACCATGTCAGGTCTTAGGGTGGTGGTTGCGATCTCCAGAGGAAACACAAGTTGCCGGCCAATGTCAGCTAGCATTTTCCAGTCGCGGGCCAAGCGCAGCTGGTCTCGCTCTAATGGTGTAGAGCCGCTCTTCGGTGGTTTAGCCCCTTCGCGGACAAAGTTTGTCCATAAGGAGTGTGATGCTGCTGTGGGTGGTAGGGAGTTGGTGGCAGCTCGCTTGTCCCTCAGGGCGGACGCAAGGTTTTTAAGGACTTGGTTGTGACGCCAAGTGTAGCGTCCTTGGGTGAGGCTTGTTTTACACCCTGTGAGAATGTGCCTGAGGTTGGCTGGCATGGAACAGAGGGCACAGTCCGGATCTTCACCATACCATTGGTGAAGATTAACTGGTGTTGGAAGGACGTCATATGTTGCTCTGATGGAAAAGCTCAACCGCCTCACTTCCATGGCCCACAGATCCTTCCAGCTGATCTTCCTCTTCTCCACACTGTCCCATCGAGTCCACTGTCCCTGTTTGACAAGAGAGACTGCCTTGGCCCACCTTGCAGCCTCCTCCTGATGGCGTACTTCCTGCACTACCATCTTCCGCCGCTCTGGTGCAGTGGCCTTACTCCAAGCAGCACGGCTAGTTAGCCCAAGGCCTCCTCTCTCTTGCTGAACATGACCCACAATGTCAGCATGTCTGAGGGCTGCTGTTGCCTCCTGGACTGCTTTTCCTGGCCTCCATTTGCGCCCAGTTGCCAAGGTCGGCGCGTTGTTGCTCACCACTGGGTCTCGAGATTCATTCAGTGTCATCTGGAGCCTGGTTTTTGCACACTTGAATTCCTCTGTTAGACTGGTGAGGGGCAGATTGAGGACACCATCTCCATAGAGGCCTATGGTGGTAAGGCATCGTGGAACACCGAGCCACTTCTTTAAGTAGCCTGTGACTCCTCTTTCCATCTTCTCCACTGTTGAGATTGGAACCTCATACACTGCTAAGGGCCACAACACCCGGGGTAGGAGACCAAACTGCAGACACCAGGCCTTTAACTTTCCAGGTAGCTGGGTGTTGTCGATGGACTGTAGGCTACTACTGATGTCTTTGCGCAGCTGTTGCACCTGGTCTTTGTCCTTCAAGCTTGCATCATACCACCTTCCAAGGCTTTTTACTGGCTGTTCAGACACTGTTGGGATTTGGTCATCTCCGATGAAGAATTTCAGGTCAGAGAGTACTCCCTTCACAATCGAGATGCTGCGTGACTTGGATGGTTTAATCTTCATACGGGCCCAGCTGATGTTCTCCTCGAGTTTTCTGAGCAGTCTCCTGGTGCATGGGACAGTGGTGGTCAATGTTGTAATGTCGTCCATGTAGGCTCTGAGTGGAGGGAGGCGGAAACCAGAGTCGACTCGCTGTCCACCAGCAAACCATTTTGAGGGTCTGATGATAACCTCCATTGCCATTGTGAATGCCAACGGAGAAATGGTACATCCCGCCATTATACCTACATTCAGGCACTGCCATGAGGTGGTGAAGCAGAACTGCAGATCCTGAAAGTACGACTTCACCAGGTTTGTGATGGTGTCCGGTATGTGGAAAAATCTGAAGGCAGACCACAGGAGTTCATGGGGCACAGAGCCAAATGCATTGGCGAGGTCGAGGAAGACTACATGGAGGTCCCTTTTCTCCACCTTGGCCATTTGGATCTGGTGCCAGATCATGCTGGAATGTTCCAAGCAGCCAGAGAACCCTGATATTCCTGCCTTCTGTACAGATGTATCGACGTACGCATTCCTTTGCAGGTACTCGGCCATCCTCTGGGCAATGACCCTAAAGAAGATTTTACCCTCGACATTCAGTAAGGAGATTAGGTGGAATTGGCTGATGTTCACTGCATCCTTCTCCTTAGGGATCAGGACCCCGCCTGCCCTACGCCACACTTTGGGTATTATAATACAGCTTTTACTCCAGTTATATTCCTTTCTGTGTGTGTCTGTGTGAAACAAACTAACCACAAATCCCTCCGCACTGCCAAGAGGATATCACAGAGAGAGAGAGATTCACAGGGAGAGAGAGATTCACGGGGAGAGAGGGAGAAAGAGAGACGGCCAGACAGCACATCCAGAAACACCCACAGACCACAGTATGGTCGGGCTTCAGTTCCATGGCTAATGCGCTGGTTACGAATGATCTGAGAGGTCTATGAATGTGACTATCAACACTCAGCACAACACAACGCTGTTGACCGTTCTGTGACGATTCTTAGTGCACAGTTAGACGCATGAAAAAGACCTAGCTAAAAGACAGTCAACGGGTTCCTTTAAAATGTATCATTGTATGTACCTAATCTGTAGCAACAGGTCAAAGTATCATCAGCTAGCAGCTAAAGTAATCCTTCTCATCCCCCCCTTAAAAGATTTAGATGCACTATTGTAAAGTGGCTGCTCCACTGGATGTCATAAGGTGAATGCACCAATTTGTAAGTCGCTCTGGATAAGAGCGTCTGCTAAATGACTTAAATGTAAATGTAAATAAAACCCCAGGCCATAGAGGAAGTTACGCTCAATGCTCAGAGTATCTACTCAGAAGATGCAATAATATTTAAATTACCTAGATAGAGAAAGTGATTATTTCCCCAGTAATTTCTCACATAAATGTGTTAAGAGCATTCTCTACTGATCAGGTCTTAGAAGTGAGAAGGGTTCAAACTCTTAACTCTCACTCATCTCCTATCAGTGTGTTCTGTGCAGGCCAGGGCTGTGTTATGGGTCGTAAAGCGGTCCTGAAGATAAGCAGCGGTCCAGAGGTTCCTCTGCGGTCCAGAGGTTAGTGATAGCAGGGTAAGATCTGGCTGGCATAGGGAGCGGGTTCAACCATTGTGTTTCTGGCGGAGCTGAAGACAGCATCGGTCCAGAGGTTAGTGATAGCAGGGTAAGACCTAGCTGGCATAGGGAGCGGGTTCAACCATTGTGGTTCTGGCGGAGCTGAAGACAGCATCGGTCCAGAGGTTAGTGATAGCAGGGTAAGACCTAGCTGGCATAGGGAGCGGGTTCAACCATTGTGTTTCTGGCGGAGCTGAAGACAGCATCGGTCCAGAGGTTAGTGATAGCAGGGTAAGACCTGGCTGGCATAGGGAGCGGGTTCAACCATTGTGTTTCTGGCGGAGCTGAAGACAGCATCGGTCCAGAGGTTAGTGATAGCAGGGTAAGACCTAGCTGGCATAGGGAGCGGGTTCAACCATTGTGGTTCTGGCGGAGCTGAAGACTGCATCGGTCCGGTCCGGGACCCAACGGTCTGCTGCTGCCCAGCCGACATAGCCGACCAATAGGAGGCCAGGTAAGCTGTCTCATATGACCCGATTCAACAGAGTTCACTTGACTTCTTCCTTTTAGAGTAAGGGCCATCCTTCAACCAATAGACAGGCTCAATTACTCAATTACTATTGCAACTGTTACTGTGTTTTCAACAGGGATCACATAGGTGATACACACAAGATGTGTTGGGAAAAAAAGAAAGGAACAAGGACAATTCAGAGACGGGTTCTGGGTCTTAGAGACAGTAGTTTTTTGGGGGAGGGGGCTTCCTTTAATGCCTTTGACTCCCTTCTGAAAAGAACAGGCGTAAACTCCTCACAGACCGACTTCAGACACTATGATTAGAGTACAGTATATTGTTGTAGTAGTGCATTATTGCAGGGCATGTGTCAGACATACAGTCCAGACACACAGACAGAGAGTGAGTGAGTAAGTTTAGAGAGTTGCTGGGTGTTAATTGTGTTAATTGAGGTACTTGATCTGAATCCAATAGTGTCTGATGCTGCGAGCTGACAGACTTAAAGGGTTGTGAAATCAACACACACACACACACACACACACACACACACACACACACACACACACACACACACACACACACACACACACACACACACACACACACACACACACACACACACACACACACACACACACACACACACACACACACACACACACACACACACACACACACACACACACACACACACACACACACACACACACACACACACACTGTAGTTACCCTGCAATTAACAAGCTGTGTTTGGGCAACCCGATACACACTGACTAAGTACAGAGGGAGGAGGGAGTGAAATAAAGCGAGGAAGAGAAGAGAAGAGGGGACAAGAGAGGTAGGGTAGAGAGTGAGTGGTAAAGGGAGAGAAATGGGGAAGAAGGGTTGGTTACCTGGGTAACCTGGTTCTTTTTACTTGTCCTCTCATCTTCCTTTCTCTTCCCCTGTCCTCTCATCCTCCTCTCTCCCCCTGTCCTCTCACCCTCCTCTCTCCCCCTGTCCTCTCATCCTCCTCTCTCCCCCTGTCCTCTCATCCTCCTCTCTCCCCTCCTGTCCTCTCTCCCCTGTCCTCTCATCATCCTCTCTCCCCCTGTCCTCTCATCCTCCTCTCTCCCCCTCTCCTCCACTCTCTCCTTTCTATTCATCTCCTCTTTCACCTCCCCTCTCCTCCTCTCTTCCCTCTCCTTAACTCTTGCAGGTGTTATCTCTCTCTCTTAAGCGGAGGCAATTACCCGTCGACCTAATAAATAATTCATCTGATAGGCTCATTAATTATTAATGTTAATTGCTGATTTAGGTTTCCTTCAACACAAAAAGACACAAGGGAGGGGAGAATGCCAACAACTCTAAGGTCAAAGAGTCTCGCTCACACACACACACACACACACACACACACACACACACACACACACACACACACACACACACACACACACACACACACACACACACACACACACAGGGGGTTAGATGAAGGTGACAGTGGTAGAGTTCAGGGTTAGGGTTAGATGAAGGTGGTAGGGTTCAGGGTTAGGGCTAGATGAAGGTGGTAGGGTTCAGGGTTAGATGAAGGTGGTAGGGTTCAGGGTTAGGGCTAGATGAAGGTGGTAGGGTTCAGGGTTAGGGCTAGATGAAGGTGGTAGGGTTCAGGGTTAGGGTTAGATGAAGGTGGTAGGATTCAGGGTTAGGGCTAGATGAAGGTGGTAGGGTTCAGGGTTAGGGCTAGATGAAGGTGGTAGGGTTCAGGGTTAGGGTTAGATGAAGGTGGTAGGATTCAGGGTTAGGGCTAGATGAAGGTGGTAGGGTTCAGGGTTCGATGAAGGTGGTAGGGTTCAGGGTTAGATGAAGGTGGTAGGGTTCAGGGTTAGGGCAAGATGAAGGTGGTAGGGTTCAGGGTTAGTGTTAGATGAAGGTGGTAGAGTTCATGGTTAGGGCTAGATGAAGGTGGTAGGGTTCAGGGTTAAGGTTAGATGAAGGTGGTAGGGTTCAGGGTTAGGGTTAGATGAAGGTGGTAGGGTTCAGGGTTAGGGTTAGATGAAGGTGTAGGGTTCAGAGTTAGGGCTAGATGAAGGTGGTAGGGTTCAGGGTTAGGGCTAGATGAAGGTGGTAGGGTTCAGGGTTAGGGCTAGATGAAGGTGGTAGGGTTCAGGGTTAGGGCTAGATGAAGGTGGTAGGGTTCAGGGTTAGGGCTAGATGAAGGTGGTAGGGTTCAGGGTTAGGGTTAGATGAAGGTGGTAGGATTCAGGGTTAGGGCTAGATGAAGGTGGTAGGGTTCAGGGTTAGGGATAGATGAAGGTGGTAGGGTTCAGGGTTAGGTTAGATGAAGGTGGTAGGATTCAGGGTTAGGGCTAGATGAAGGTGGTAGGGTTCAGGGTTCGATGAAGGTGGTAGGGTTCAGGGTTAGATGAAGGTGGTAGGGTTCAGGGTTAGGGCAAGATGAAGGTGGTAGGGTTCAGGGTTAGTGTTAGATGAAGATGGTAGAGTTCATGGTTAGGGCTAGATGAAGGTGGTAGGGTTCAGGGTTAAGGTTAGATGAAGGTGGTAGGGTTCAGGGTTAGGGTTAGATGAAGGTGGTAGGGTTCAGGGTTAGGGTTAGATGAAGGTGTAGGGTTCAGAGTTAGGGCTAGATGAAGGTGGTAGGGTTCAGGGTTAGGGCTAGATGAAGGTGGTAGGGTTCAGGGTTAGGGCTAGATGAAGGTGGTAGGGTTCAGGGTTAGGGCTAGATGAAGGTGGTAGGGTTCAGGGTTAGGGTTAGATGAAGGTGGTAGGGTTAGGGTTAGATGAAGGTGACAGTGCTAGGGTTCATGGTTAGGGCTAGATGAAGGTGGTAGGGTTCAGGGTTAGGGCTAGATGAAAGTGGTAGGGTTAGGGCTAGATGAAGATGGTAGGGTTCAGGGTTAGAGTTAGATGAAAGTGGTAGGGTTCAGGGTTAGGGTTAGATGAAGGTGGTAGGGTTCAGGGTTAGATGAAGGTGACAGTGGTAGGGTTCAGGGTTAGGGTTAGATGAAGGTGACAGGGTTAGGGTTAGGGTTAGGGCTTAGGGCTTAGGGTTAGGGTTAGATGAAGGTGGTAGGGTTAAGGGTTAGGGTCAGGGTTAGGGCTACATGAAGGTGGTAGGGTTCAGGGTTAGGGCTGGATGAAGGTGGTAGGGTTCAGGGTTAGGGCTAGATGAAGGTGGTAGGGTTAGGGCTAGATGAAGGTGGTAGGGTTCAGGGTTAGATGAAGGTGGTAGGGTTCAGGGTTAGGGTTAGATGAAGGTGGTAGGGTTCAGGGTTAGATGAAGGTGACAGTGGTAGGGTTCAGGGTTAGATGAAGGTGACAGTGGTAGGGTTCAGGGTTAGGGTTAGATGAAGGTGACAGTGCTAGGGTTCAGGGTTAGGGCTAGATGAAGGTGGTAGGGTTCAGGGTTAGGGCTAGATGAAGGTGGTAGGGTTCAGGGTTAGGGCTAGATGAAGGTGGTAGGGTTCAGGGTTAGATGAAGGTGGTAGGGTTCAGGGTTAGATGAAGGTGACAGTGCTAGGGTTCAGGGTTAGGGCTAGATGAAGGTGTTAGGGTTCAGGGTTAGGATTAGATGAAGGTGGTAGGGTTCAGGGTTAGGGCTAGATGAAGGTGACAGTGCTAGGGTTCAGGGTTAGGGCTAGATGAAGGTGGTAGGGTTCAGGGTTAGGGCTAGATGAAGGTGGTAGGGTCCAGGGTTAGGGCTAGATGAAGGTGGTAGGGTTCAGGGTTAGGGTTAGATGAAGGTGGTAGGATTCAGGGTTAGGGCTAGATGAAGGTGGTAGGGTTCAGGGTTAGGGCTAGATGAAGGTGGTAGGGTTCAGGGTTAGGGTTAGATGAAGGTGGTAGGATTCAGGGTTAGGGCTAGATGAAGGTGGTAGGGTTCAGGGTTCGATGAAGGTGGTAGGGTTCAGGGTTAGATGAAGGTGGTAGGGTTCAGGGTTAGGGCAAGATGAAGGTGGTAGGGTTCAGGGTTAGTGTTAGATGAAGGTGGTAGAGTTCATGGTTAGGGCTAGATGAAGGTGGTAGGGTTCAGGTTAAGGTTAGATGAAGGTGGTAGGGTTCAGGGTTAGGGTTAGATGAAGGTGGTAGGGTTCAGGGTTAGGGTTAGATGAAGGTGTAGGGTTCAGAGTTAGGGCTAGATGAAGGTGGTAGGGTTCAGGGTTAGGGCTAGATGAAGGTGGTAGGGTTCAGGGTTAGGGCTAGATGAAGGTGGTAGGGTTCAGGGTTAGGGCTAGATGAAGGTGGTAGGGTTCAGGTTAGGGCTAGATGAAGGTGGTAGGGTTCAGGGTTAGGGTTAGATGAAGGTGGTAGGATTCAGGGTTAGGGCTAGATGAAGGTGGTAGGGTTCAGGGTTAGGGATAGATGAAGGTGGTAGGGTTCAGGGTTAGGTTAGATGAAGGTGGTAGGATTCAGGGTTAGGGCTAGATGAAGGTGGTAGGGTTCAGGGTTCGATGAAGGTGGTAGGGTTCAGGGTTAGATGAAGGTGGTAGGGTTCAGGGTTAGGGCAAGATGAAGGTGGTAGGGTTCAGGGTTAGTGTTAGATGAAGATGGTAGAGTTCATGGTTAGGGCTAGATGAAGGTGGTAGGGTTCAGGGTTAAGGTTAGATGAAGGTGGTAGGGTTCAGGGTTAGGGTTAGATGAAGGTGTAGGGTTCAGAGTTAGGGCTAGATGAAGGTGGTAGGGTTCAGGGTTAGGGCTAGATGAAGGTGGTAGGGTTCAGGGTTAGGGCTAGATGAAGGTGGTAGGGTTCAGGGTTAGGGCTAGATGAAGGTGGTAGGGTTCAGGGTTAGGGCTAGATGAAGGTGGTAGGGTTCAGGGTTAGGGTTAGATGAAGGTGGTAGGATTCAGGGTTAGGGCTAGATGAAGGTGGTAGGGTTCAGGGTTAGGGATAGATGAAGGTGGTAGGGTTCAGGGTTAGGGTTAGATGAAGGTGGTAGGATTCAGGGTTAGGGCTAGATGAAGGTGGTAGGGTTCAGGGTTCGATGAAGGTGGTAGGGTTCAGGGTTAGATGAAGGTGGTAGGGTTCAGGGTTAGGGCAAGATGAAGGTGGTAGGGTTCAGGGTTAGTGTTAGATGAAGATGGTAGAGTTCATGGTTAGGGCTAGATGAAGGTGGTAGGGTTCAGGTTAAGGTTAGATGAAGGTGGTAGGGTTCAGGGTTAGGGTTAGATGAAGGTGGTAGGATTCAGGGTTAGGGCTAGATGAAGGTGGTAGGGTTCAGGGTTAGGGATAGATGAAGGTGGTAGGGTTCAGGGTTAGGGTTAGATGAAGGTGGTAGGATTCAGGGTTAGGGCTAGATGAAGGTGGTAGGGTTCAGGGTTCGATGAAGGTGGTAGGGTTCAGGGTTAGATGAAGGTGGTAGGGTTCAGGGTTAGGGCAAGATGAAGGTGGTAGGGTTCAGGGTTAGTGTTAGATGAAGATGGTAGAGTTCATGGTTAGGGCTAGATGAAGGTGGTAGGGTTCAGGGTTAAGGTTAGATGAAGGTGGTAGGGTTCAGGGTTAGGGTTAGATGAAGGTGGTAGGGTTCAGGGTTAGGGTTAGATGAAGGTGTAGGGTTCAGAGTTAGGGCTAGATGAAGGTGGTAGGGTTCAGGGTTAGGGCTAGATGAAGGTGGTAGGGTTCAGGGTTAGGGCTAGATGAAGGTGGTAGGGTTCAGGGTTAGGGCTAGATGAAGGTGGTAGGGTTCAGGGTTAGGGTTAGATGAAGGTGGTAGGGTTAGGGTTAGATGAAGGTGACAGTGCTAGGGTTCATGGTTAGGGCTAGATGAAGGTGGTAGGGTTCAGGGTTAGGGCTAGATGAAAGTGGTAGGGTTAGGGCTAGATGAAGATGGTAGGGTTCAGGGTTAGAGTTAGATGAAAGTGGTAGGGTTCAGGGTTAGGGTTAGATGAAGGTGGTAGGGTTCAGGGTTAGATGAAGGTGACAGTGGTAGGGTTCAGGGTTAGGGTTAGATGAAGGTGACAGGGTTAGGGTTAGGGTTAGGGCTTAGGGCTTAGGGTTAGGGTTAGATGAAGGTGGTAGGGTTAAGGGTTAGGGTCAGGGTTAGGGCTACATGAAGGTGGTAGGGTTCAGGGTTAGGGCTGGATGAAGGTGGTAGGGTTCAGGGGTTAGGGCTAGATGAAGGTGGTAGGGTTAGGGCTAGATGAAGGTGGTAGGGTTCAGGGTTAGATGAAGGTGGTAGGGTTCAGGGTTAGGGTTAGATGAAGGTGGTAGGGTTCAGGGTTAGATGAAGGTGACAGTGGTAGGGTTCAGGGTTAGATGAAGGTGACAGTGGTAGGGTTCAGGGTTAGGGTTAGATGAAGGTGACAGTGCTAGGGTTCAGGGTTAGGGCTAGATGAAGGTGGTAGGGTTCAGGGTTAGGGCTAGATGAAGGTGGTAGGGTTCAGGGTTAGGGCTAGATGAAGGTGGTAGGGTTCAGGGTTAGATGAAGGTGGTAGGGTTCAGGGTTAGATGAAGGTGACAGTGCTAGGGTTCAGGGTTAGGGCTAGATGAAGGTGTTAGGGTTCAGGGTTAGGATTAGATGAAGGTGGTAGGGTTCAGGGTTAGGGCTAGATGAAGGTGACAGTGCTAGGGTTCAGGGTTAGGGCTAGATGAAGGTGGTAGGGTTCAGGGTTAGGGCTAGATGAAGGTGGTAGGGTCCAGGGTTAGGGCTAGATGAAGGTGGTAGGGTTCAGGGTTAGGATTAGATGAAGGTGGTAGGGTTCAGGGTTAGGGCTAGATGAAGGTGACAGTGCTAGGGTTCAGGGTTAGGGCTAGATGAAGGTGGTGGGTTCAGGGTTAAGGCTGTTGGGGATATGATGTGTTAAAAGCCTATACCCAAGAATCCATGACAGATTAGCTCATGTACTTAACGTTGATCAATAAACTTGATAGTGTCGAAATGAACCTTGTAATGGGTGGGCGTGAGCTGGCACTAACAGATATCTGTGTGTGGTACAATGACACGATTCAGGGACACTAGGAAATGCTTATTGTAAAAACCAATCAATGAAAACTGAAACCTTTTCATATGGATAGCTGTTCCCTAGCCCAAATGATGATGTCACTGCACTAAGTTTGGACTTTGCACTTGAAGCTTTATCTTTTATCTTTGAGTTGTACTTGAAGTTCTGTTGAGTCAAGACTCACCCACTGACATGTCTGTTTGCCTGTCTGCCTGTCCGTCTGTATTTCTAGTAAGCCTGGAGGAGATTCTTCTTTAATGGATGAGGGAAGGGACCGTTCTCTCCAGAGGAGTTGCTTGGAAGGACAAGACGGAGACATAAAGGTGATTGGATGGATTAGAGAAAGAGAGCTTCTGATTGGAGAAAAAGATTCTGACCTCCCGCCTTCAGTAACAAGGATTCATCCTGTTGTTGTATTCTGAACTAGCAGGGAATCTCTGTTACTGGGGGTGAGGGTACAGAGAGCTCACACAAACACATTCCGTCACACACACGAATACGCACACACAGACACACACGTTTGTTATTTTACTGCTTACACTTCTCCTGTACTGTGCTATGTATGTACTGTATCTAATTTGATTAAAGATGTGAGAAGATGTTCTTGACTTCTGGGGTCTGTATTACTAACTAGACTATGATTGTGTGAGGAATTGCTTGACTCGGTGTTAAGGTTTTGCAGGGAGACAGTATTGACTCAGTGTAGAGGTTTTGCAGGGAGACAGTATTGACTCAGTGTAGAGGTTTTGCAGGGAGACAGTATTGACTCAGTGTTAAGGTTTTGAAGGGAGACAGTATTGACTCAGTGTAGAGGTTTTGCAGGGAGACAGTATTGACTCAGTGTAGAGGTTTTGCAGGGAGACAGTATTGACTCAGTGTTAAGGTTTTTATGGGAGACAGTATTGACTCAGTGTAGAGGTTTTGCAGGGAGAAAGTATTGACTCAGTGTAGAGGTTTTGCAGGGAGACAGTATTGACTCAGTGTAGAGGTTTTGCAGGGAGACAGTATTGACTCAGTGTAGAGGTTTTGCAGGGAGAAAGTATTGACTCAGTGTAGAGGTATTGCAGGGAGACAGTATTGACTCAGTGTAGAGGTTTTGCAGGGAGACAGTATTGACTCAGTGTAGAGGTTTTGCAGGGAGAAAGTATTGACTCAGTGTAGAGGTTTTGCAGGGAGAAAGTATTGACTCAGTGTAGAGATTTTGCAGGGAAACAGCATTGACTCAGTTAAGATGTTTTGCAGGGAGACAGTATTGCAATTTTCCTGTGTGTGTATTTACATTTCCCTCCTCTGAAATAAATAGATATTGTGTTTATCCAACACTGAATCACCACTGACCCCCACCCCCACAGCCCTTTGTTGGTCTCACCCTGTTGGTTTCAGGACAGGGCCAGAGTATGGGGAGGGTGGAAGGAATAATCCTTATGTGGGTGGGTATTTACTTATCTGACACTTTCATCCAGCACACTATGAACCCCCGGGAACCTCTACACAAATGCACACACATGGCACACGGTTCAGTTCCTGTGGTAAAGGTCCTAAACTACCCCCTCACGCACCCAACACACACACTCACACAAACACACTCAGATCCCGGGAGCAGTCCTGTGAGACCTCACGTTAACTCGCCGGTCGACGTTTGGCCATGACACACCGGCAAGGGTGCGATGCGGCGGAACGACCGGAAAAACAAACATGCCAAAACGATGGGCTGGTGAGGGGTAATAAAACGGAGCAGAGGAATACACGCACACACACACACATACACGCACACACACACGCGCACGCACGCACGCGCGCACACGCACGCACGCACGCACGCACACACACACACACACACACACACACACACACACACACACACACACACACACACACACACACACACACACACACACATACTTAAAGGTTAAGTAAACAAAACAAAGTGCTGATATGAATATGAGAGGAGTTGAGAAATGCTCCAGAGAGATGTATGTGGACCCTGTAGGTCTGTTAATGATTCCAGCTCTTATTTCTGGATGGGATAATATGATATTATTTAGTCATCTGGTGTGTTTTTTAAGTCCCTCTGGAGCCCTTTCCCTTAAATGACCTGGATAGCAGTAAACTTCAAGCACTGCATGAGCTGAACACAGCCCTGCTTCCCAAAACTACACCTGCACGCTCAATATTACTGTTGCCTACTACAGATCTGCCTGGTCAGGTATCTGGAAAGTCACTGGGAATCTGAAATCACTTATAGGAGGAGAGAAAGACAGATAGAGGGAGAGAGAGAGGGGGGAGATGATGAAGAGAGACATAGAGAGAGAACGTTTTAACAATAGAAGAAAATAATCATATAATCGTCCCAGGGTTGGTCTGCAATGAAGCTTACAGTAAGTTCTAATTGTGTAAAGAAGAAGATTTGGAGACACAAGGACATAACTTACTGTAAATACAAACATGAGAGAGAAAGTTGTCTCTAGCAGCCCCATTTTGATTCCTTTGTGGTTGAATTAAGCCAGCGCTGTGTCTCCTCACTCAGTCTCTCTCTCAGACCTGGCCGGCTAAAGTGTATTATTTTCTGGAAATGTTTTCTGTTCAGACTCAGGGTCGCTAAAGTTAACCCTCATGAGCGCACGCACACACTTGATTGATCGCACACACACAACACACACCGTCCTATACAGCCATCCATCACCATGGAAACATGGACATCCCTAAACAGATTTCTTCCTGATATCCAATCAGAGAGACAGGGGATGCAGAGAGACAGAAAGAGAGGGATGGGATGGAGAGATAGAGAGAGGGATGAAGTTCATGGTAGGTGACTTTATGGTCGTCAAGGACAGGAGTATAGCGCTGTCTAACCACTCATCCGATTTCAATCACCAACTTTAACCTTACATATGACCCTTAACCCTAATCAGAACACACCTTTACCTTGTCAACAGCTCTAACAATATCACCACCATTGTCCTCTAGCATGGCCGTCTAGTGCCGAGCAGGGCTCTGTATTGTAGGGGAATATATCATTGGCCAGTGGGATGTCTACAGGTATTGTAGGGGAATATATCATTGGCCAGTGGGATGTGTACAGGTATTGTAGGGGAATATATCATTGGCCAGTGGGATGTGTACAGGTATTGTAGGGGAATATATCATTGGCCAGTGTGATGTGTGCAGGTATTGTAGGGGTATATATCATTGGCCAGTGGGATGTGTACAGGTATTGTAGGGGAATATATCATTGGCCAGTATGATGTCTACAGGTATTGTAGGGGAATATATCATTGGCCAGTGGGATGTGTACAGGTATTGTAGGGGAATATATCATTGGCCCGTGGGATATCTACAGTTATTGTAGGGGAATATATCATTGGCCAGTATGATGTCTACAGGTATTGTAGGGGAATATATCATTGGCCAGTGGGATATCTACAGTTATTGTAGGGGAATATATCATTGGCCAGTATGATGTCTACAGGTATTGTAGGGGAATATATCATTGGCCAGTGTGATGTGTGCAGGTATTGTAGGGGAATATATCATTGGCCAGTGGGATATCTACAGTTATTGTAGGGGAATATATCATTGGCCAATGTGATGTGTACAGGTATTGTAGGGGAATATATCATTGGCCAGTATGATGTCTACAGGTATTGTAGGGGAATATATCATTGGCCAGTGGGATGTGTACAGGTATTGTAGGGGAATATATCATTGGCCCGTGGGATATCTACAGTTATTGTAGGGGAATATATCATTGGCCAGTGGGATGTGTACAGGTATTGTAGGGGAATATATCATTGGCCAGTATGATGTCTACAGTTATTGTAGGGGAATATATCATTGGCCCGTGGGATATCTACAGTTATTGTAGGGGAATATATCATTGGCCAGTGGGATGTGTACAGGTATTGTAGGGGAATATATCATTGGCCAGTATGATGTCTACAGTTATTGTAGGGGAATATATCATTGGCCAGTGGGATATCTACAGTTATTGTAGGGGAATATATCATTGGCCAGTGTGATGTGTACAGGTATTGTAGGGGAATATATCATTGGCCAGTGGGATGTGTACAGGTATTGTAGGGGAATATATCATTGGCCCGTGGGATATCTACAGTTATTGTAGGGGAATATATCATTGGCCAGTGGGATGTGTACAGGTATTGTAGGGGAATATATCATTGGCCAGTGGGATGTGTACAGGTATTGTAGGGGAATATATCATTGGCCAGTGGGATATCTACAGTTATTGTAGGGGAATATATCATTGGCCCGTGGGATATCTACAGTTATTGTAGGGGAATATATCATTGGCCAGTGGGATGTGTACAGGTATTGTAGGGGAATATATCATTGGCCAGTGGGATGTGTACAGGTATTGTAGGGGAATATATCATTGGCCAGTGGGATATCTACAGTTATTGTAGGGGAATATATCATTGGCCAGTATGATGTGTACAGGTATTGTAGGGGAATATATCATTGGCCAGTGGGATATCTACAGTTATTGTAGGGGAATATATCATTGGCCAGTATGATGTCTACAGGTATTGTAGGGGAATATATCATTGGCCAGTGGGATGTGTACAGGTATTGTCAGGTGGGTCATCTCTGTTCTGAGCCTGGAGGTAACCTCATACTTCCTGGGTATTTACTGCTCCTCTCATATCGCCATGGAGATACACTATTAATAGATAGCTGGGAGGAAGCAAGTCTAAGACCTGATCCACTAAGGTCATTTAAGTTCGACATAGCAGATATTCATGGCAGTGAGTGTAGTTATTAAAAACATGAGGCATTTATTGTAAATTCCTGGGTTATTCATATCAATTGGTAACTAATGTACATGTTGCCAGATTGTACATGTTCATCAATGAATTGTCATTTTAATATGTCTTTAGGAAAATACCAGGTATAGCGGTCTGTCAATTTGTCTCTTCCCTGTGACTGTTGTCCTCTATTGCTCTGTATGAGCCAGACCTCAGTCCACTAAAGCACCCATCAATCAACCATAGAGTCAATCAGTGGTATTACTGTCCCACCCACAGCATCACTCATACTGTGGGGAGAAAGAAAGAAGGAAAGAGGAGAATAGATGGAGAAAGAGAGGGAGAGAGAGAGAGAGGAGGGAGAGAAAGAGTTCTGCTAGAGGGGGAAGAGATGGAGAGAAGGGGAGAGTTATTTAGAGAATGGTAAAGAGAAAGGAGAGAGAGGTAAAGTGTGTGGGACAGAGATATAGAGAACATGAGAGAGAGAGACAGAGTGAGAGAAATTGAGAAATAGAGTACTGTCATTTTTGCAGTAGGACTCGATCAATACACCAAATCTGTCCCACTGTGACATCATCACCCGAGACCTCGCCTGTCATTGTCATAGTAACCCATCTTGCTGTGACCTCTGACCCTGTAGATTTTTATTTATTTTTATTTTTATTTATCTGTTATTTGACCAGGTAAATTGACTGAGAACACGTTCTCATTTGCAGCAACGACCTGGGGAATAGTTACAGGGGAGAGGAGGGGGATGAATGAGCCAATTGTAAACTGGGGATTATTAAGTGACCGTGATGGTTTGAGGGTCAGATTGGGAATTTAGCCAGATAATTATGGGATGGAGCAAAGGAAAAGAGGGGTTCTCTTCCCCCCTCTGTCTCCCTCAATCTCTCTTTCCCTATCCCTCCTGTCACCCTGCTTGAGTACATTACACATCACCATAGACTGTTTCACTCACACAACTTTTCTTTTCTCCCTCTACAATCTTAGATAAAAGGGTTTCAAAAGGGTTCTTTGGCTGTCCCCATAGGAGAACCCTTTTTGGTTCCACATGGAACTCTTTTGGGTTCCATGTAGAACCCTCTATAGAAAGGGGTCCTACATGGAACTCAAAGCGTTTTACTTGGAACCAAAAGAGTTCTTCAACGGCTTCTCCTATGGGGACAGTGGAAGAACCCTTTTAGGTCCTAGAGTGTTCTCACCCTTTCCTTCCTTCTTTTTCCCACCCACCTGTCCCTCCCTCCTTCCAGTGAGGGTGTGTATGTATAATTTATCCGCGTTAATGGGG
The DNA here is from genome assembly GCF_034236695.1 of Oncorhynchus nerka. Lineage (NCBI taxonomy): Eukaryota > Metazoa > Chordata > Actinopteri > Salmoniformes > Salmonidae > Oncorhynchus > Oncorhynchus nerka. Next base: position 23,749 of record NW_027040039.1, on the reverse strand, counting down.
AGCAGGTTTCTGTTGGGGAGCAGGCGGGAGGGAGGAGGGGAGTTGGGTTTCACCCTCCTTACATTCGACACCCCTCCATGTGATGTTACATACCCTTTAATTACAGCTGCAACTGGAGCCCAGAGCTCAGGTAGCCACTGACCTCGAGAGGAGAGGAGGAGGGGAGAGGAGGGGAGGGGAGAAGAAGGGAGGAGGGGAGGAGGGGAGAGGAGGAGGGGAGAGGGGAAGAGGAGGAGGGGTGAAGTAGGTGGGAGCTTGTCAAAGTCAACTGTTTTTGAGGAGATTTGAAGCCTGTGTGTGATATCCTTTCATGTTTCATAATGGAACCAGATATAGTGAAACATATTACTGTGCAGTCTAACTTTCAGCGGAACACATACAAATAAATTCATGTTCGCTTTCCCCAATTTAAGGTCATACAGTTTTCCCCCTTTCAGTATCGATGAGATGGTGAGAGACCAGGAACAGACAACTAGAGATACAGAGAGAGAGAGAGAGAGAAGTGGTTCAGTGTGAGAGGATGAACTGAGACAATCTCTTTTCTCTCCATCTCCTTTTTCCTTTCTTTTCTCTTTTTTTCGAGGGTGGGTGATTAAATATTTAGAGTTGTGCGTCGGGGGGCGATGGGGAGAGTGCGAGAATGATTGATGTGCTAGCGGGAATGCAGCAGTTAGCACTAAAAAGCAGGCGACTGTGTTACCCAACCCATCGATGGACCCACCATTAGTGTCTGCTAATAGACAGTGTTCACAGGATTGTCCCTTTCCATATCCTTCAGGACACGACACATCTCCAAGCTAATGTCAGGGGAGCCCTCTCCTCACCTACCTACCTATATATCTATCTATCTATCTGATAATATACAAAAGTGAAATAAACAATAAAAAATAACAGTAAACATTACACATACAGAAGTTTCAAAACAATAAAGACATTACAAATGTCATATTAGATATATATATACATCAACATATACAGTGGTTCAAAAAAGTATTTAGTCAGCCACCAATTGTGCAAGTTCTCCCACATAAAAAGATGAGGCCTGTAATTTTCATCATAGGTACTCTTCAACTATGACAGACAAAATGAGAAGAAAAACATCCAGAAAATCACATTGTAGGATTTTTAATGAATTTATTTGCAAATTATGGTGGAAAAAGGGTATTTGGTCAATAACAAAAGTTTATCTCAATACTTTGTTATATGCCCTTTGTTGGCAATGACAGAGGTCAAACGTTTTCTGTAAGTCTGCACAAGGTTTTCACACACTGTTGCTGGTATTTTGACCCATTCCTCCTTACAGATCTCCCCTAGAGCAGCGATGTTTTGGGGATGTTGCTGGGCAACACGGACTTTCAACTCCCTCCAAAGATTTTCTATGGGATTGAGATCTGGAGACTGGCTAGGCCACTCCAGGACTTTGAAATGCTTCTTACGAAGCCACTCCTTCGTTGCCCGGGCGGTGTGTTTGGGATCATTGTCATGCTGAAAGACCCAGCCACGTTTCATCTTCAATGCCCTTGCTGATGGAAGGAGGTTTTCACTCACCATGCTTCACAGTAGGTATGGTGTTCTTTGGATGCAACTCAGCATTCTTTGTCCTCCAAACACGACGAGTTGAGTTTTTTTTCTTTCTCTCTAGCAAACTTCAGACGGGCCTGGACATGTACTGGCTTAACCTGTTGCGACTCTAGGGGCAGTATTTTCATTTTTGGGAAAAAAACGTTCCCGTTTTAAACGGGATATTTTGTCACGACAAGATGCTAGAATATGCATATAATTGACAGCTCTTAATCTCTCCTCTCTTCATCTCTCCTATCTTCATCTCTCCTCTCTATCTTTCCTCTCTCTCTCCTCTCTCTATATTTCCTCTCTTCTCGTCTCGATCTGTCCTCTTATCTCTCCTCTTTTCTCCGCTTCTCAACTTTTCTCTCTCCACTCATCTCTATCTCTTCTCCTATCTTCCAATCTTTTACATTTTATCTGTCCTACCTCTTTTCACATGCTCTCATTTTCCTTCTGTCATTTCTTGATAGTTTCCTCCATTATCATGGAGTCTGGTATCTAGAAGCTAGTTTCCCAAATCGTGTAGCTATATCAGTGGCTGTCTGAAGGCAAGGGGAGCAGGCAGGCAGGCCGGTGTTCCTGGTCGGTTGGCTCCATCCTACACCGTGACAGAGAAGGCCGGTGGCCTGCGACTGTGATCCAAACCACACTGGACACACAGGCACAGACACACGCACACAGACACACACACACACGCTGTGGTTAGAGGTTTCCAAACCCCTTTGAACCACACTGGCCTCTGGTGAGCCACAGCGTCCGCGGGGTGTAGAGTGACAACTGAACTGCCCTCAGAACACACACACACACACACACACACACACAAGCTCAGATAATGATACACACATCACTCTCAGACTAAATCGTCCCAAACTGCTTTCCATTCCATCACTTTCCATCAGTCTAAAAGCTTTTATCCCTGCAGTATGAACAGCTGATTCTATCACACACGCTATTAACATACAGTACACACACACACACACATACACACACACACACACACACACACACACACACACACACACACACACACACACACACAAAATCAAGCAGTCACACACACATGATCATAGAGTAATTTCCATTCAATCACAGCGCATAGCCAACACACACACAGCACACGTGTGTACACACACACACACACACACACACACAAACATTCAGGTCTTGCCCTTATTGTGTTTCTCAGTCTCTGGTTTCATCCTGACACATGGTAATAGATTCCGCTGTAGGGCTGCGGCGCTGCTAAGTGGGGGAGAACGCTCAAGTTTCACTGAAAACAAATCACTCTTTTCTTTTTCTCTCCTCTCCTTCTCAGCCCTGACCTTCCCTACCTCCCCCTCCTCATCTGTCCATCCTGTCTCTTCCCTTACACTCCTTTATAACCCCCTAGTTCCCCTCTCACCTCGTTCCCTCGGGTCCTCTCCTCTTCCTCTCAGTCATTCACTTCATCCCCTCGTTTTCCCTGAGTTTCACTATTCCTCTCATATCACTTTAGAACGTGTTAGATTCACCACTAATGCAGAAAGAGAGGCTGTACACAGATCTCTGTACCACCTAAAAGTGAAGCTTGACAAAGAAAGTGAGCAAAAACAATGGCAGAAATGTTGTCAGCTATGTTCACCTTGAAACCAAATGTCCCTATTTGGGGGCTTAAAACAGAGTATGAATAAAGCCCTAGGCATTATCTTCAGAAGCTAACACAACCCTACACCCAGTTGCTCTCCAGGGCTGGAGATGGAGCCCCCTACAGTGGAAGCACCTGCTGTTGTCCTATGGAGGAGCAACACTGCCTCTCAGTGGCCACAGGGTGTAACAGCAGAGAGAGAGAGATCCCACTATAAAAGTCCCTTGTTATGCTTTACCTTACAGCACGATATTCATATAAGGGGCGCAGCTTTAATTTTAGAAGTGGGGGTGGGGGGCATATATATATATATATATATATATATATATATATATATATATTTAATCCAGTAGGATAAACACTCCAAACAGCCTACCCGACCGGCTCGGAAGCACCCGCATGCATGGTCCTCAAGCACACTGTTGCCTCGTTTGTATCTCATTCCAAATGAAAAACTGTGGGGGACAAAAATTACATTTCTGAATGTAGGGGGGGGCATGACACCCCATCCCCAGGGAAAGTTGCGCCTCTGATTCATATGGTAATTGAAATATAATTAAATGGTAAGTGCATAATGGTTACAGAACAGTTTGCCATTGAATATCATTAGCATTTAAAGAATCATTGGTCTTCTGGTGAAATAGGCGTCAGAGAGAGAGAGAGAGAGGTGGGGAAATGGTGAGCTAACGCATTATTCATGGTAGATTAGTCATTAGTAATTAGAACTGCCTCTGACGACCAACCAGAGACAGATTAGATTTGACATTTGATTCCTTTAGCAGAGGCTCTGACCCAGACTGACAAATACAGAGGCTGAGCCAGAGAGGGACAGAAAGCGACGAACACAGACAGACATAGGGAGAAAGAGAGAGAAAGAAAGACACACAGACGGACGTAGAGACGGACAGAGATAGAAAGAGAGAAAGAGAGACACACAGACAAAGAGAGACAGACAGTCTGGATTTTTAGGACCATCAGGAATGATGAATGGATAGGAAAGGAACACACTGTCCCTCATTCACCACACACACGCACGCACGCACGCACGCACGCACGCACGCACGCACACACACACACACAGTCTCGGTCGAGAGACTCCGTTCAGACAGAGAGAGAGAGTAGTGAATAGCTTGATGCTCTAAGTTTGAATGTTCTCCTCCCAGCTACAAGTCTAAACCACAAATCACACACACACACACACACACACACACACACACACACACACACACACACACACACACACACACACACACACACACACACACACACACACACACACACACACACACACACACACACACACACAGTGCATTCGTAAAGTATTCAGACCCATTTACTTTTTACACATTTTGTTACGTTACAGTCTTATTCTAAAATGGATTAAATAAATGTTCTTCATCAATCGACATACAATATCAAAATCAAATCAAATCATATTTGTCACATGCGCTGAATACAACAGGTGTAGAACTTAGCCCTTAACCAACAATGCAGTTTTAAGAACATACCTTAAAAAGAAGTAAGACATAAGAATAACAAATCATTAAAGAGCAGTAGTAAATAACAATAGCGGGGCTATATACAGGGAGTACCGGTACAGAGTCAATGTGGAGGCTACATACAGGGAGTACCGGTACAGAGTTAATGTGGAGGCTACATACAGGGGGTACCGGTACAGAGTCAATGTGTCAATGTGGAGGCTATATACAGGGGGTACCGGTACAGAATCAATGTGGAGGCTACATACAGGGAGTACCGGTACAGAGTCAATGTGGAGGCTATATACAGGGAGTACCGGTACAGAGTCAATGTGGAGGCTACATACAGGGGGTACCGGTACAGAGTCAATGTGTCAATGTGGAGGCTATATACAGGGGGTACCGGTACAGAGTCAATGTGTCAATGTGGAGGCTATATACAGGGAGTACCGGTACAGAGTCAATGTGGAGGCTACATACAGGGGGTACCGGTACAGAATCAATGTGGAGGCTACATACAGGGAGTACCGGTACAGAGTCAATGTGGAGGCTATATACAGGGAGTACCGGTACAGAGTCAATGTGGAGGCTATATACAGGGAGTACCGGTACAGAGTCAATGTGGAGGCTACATACAGGGGGTACCGGTACAGAGTCAATGTGGAGGCTACATACAGGGAGTACCGGTACAGAGTCAATGTGGAGGCTATATACAGGGAGTACCGGTACAGAGTCAATGTGGAGGCTACATACAGGGGGTACCGGTACAGAGTCAATGTGGAGGCTACATACAGGGGGTACCGGTACAGAGTCAATGTGGAGGCTACATACAGGGAGTACCGGTACAGAGTCAATGTGGAGGCTATATACAGGAGTACCGGTACAGAGTCAATGTGGAGGCTATATACAGGGAGTACCGGTACAGAGTCAATGTGGAGGCTATATACAGGAGTACCGTTACAGAGTCAATGTGGAGGCTACATACAGGGGTACCGGTACAGAGTCAATGTGGAGGCTACATACAGGGAGTACCGGTACAGAGTCAATGTGGAGGCTATATTCAGGGAGTACCGGTACAGAGTCAATGTGGAGGCTATATACAGGGAGTACCGGTACAGAGTCAATGTGGAGGCTACATACAGGGGGTACCGGTACAGAGTCAATGTGGAGGCTATATACAGGGAGTACCGGTACAGAGTCAATGTGGAGGCTATATACAGGGAGTACCGGTACAGAGTCAATGTGGAGGCTACATACAGGGGGTACCGGTACAGAGTCAATGTGGAGGCTACATACAGGGAGTACCGGTACAGAGTCAATGTGGAGGCTATATACAGGGAGTACCAGTACAGAGTCAATGTGGAGGCTACATACAGGGGGTACCGGTACAGAGTCAATGTGGAGGCTACATACAGGGGGTACCGGTACAGAGTCAATGTGGAGGCTACATACAGGGAGTACCGGTACAGAGTCAATGTGGAGGCTATATACAGGGAGTACCGGTACAGAGTCAATGTGGAGGCTACATACAGGGGGTACCGGTACAGAGTCAATGTGGAGGCTACATACAGGGAGTACCGGTACAGAGTCAATGTGGAGGCTATATACAGGGAGTACCAGTACAGAGTCAATGTGGAGGCTACATACAGGGGGTACCGGTACAGAGTCAATGTGGAGGCTACATACAGGGGGTACCGGTACAGAGTCAATGTGGAGGCTACATACAGGAGTACCGGTACAGAGTCAATGTGGAGGCTATATACAGGAGTACCGGTACAGAGTCAATGTGGAGGCTACATACAGGGGGTACGGTACAGAGTCAATGTGGAGGCTACATACAGGGGTACTGGTACAGAGTCAATGTGTCAATGGAGGCTACATACAGGAGTACCGGTACAGAGTCAATGTGGAGGCTATATACAGGAGTACCGGTACAGAGTCAATGTGGAGGCTATATACAGGAGTACCGGTACAGAGTCAATGTGGAGGCTATATACAGGGGTACCGGTACAGAGTCAATGTGGAGGCTACATACAGGGAGTACCGGTACAGAGTCAATGTGGAGGCTATATACAGGAGTACCGGTACAGAGTCAATGTGGAGGCTACATACAGGGGGTACCGGTACAGAGTCAATGTGGAGGCTACATACAGGGGGTACCGGTACAGAGTCAATGTGGAGGCTACATACAGGGAGTACCGGTACAGAGTCAATGTGGAGGCTATATACAGGGAGTACCGGTACAGAGTCAATGTGGAGGCTATATACAGGGAGTACCGGTACAGAGTCAATGTGGAGGCTATATACAGGGGGTACCGTTACAGAGTCAATGTGGAGGCTACATACAGGGGGTACCGGTACAGAGTCAATGTGGAGGCTACATACAGGGAGTACCGGTACAGAGTCAATGTGGAGGCTACATACAGGGAGTACCGGTACAGAGTCAATGTGGAGGCTACATACAGGGAGTACCGGTACAGAGTCAATGTGGAGGCTACATACAGGGAGTACCGGTACAGAGTCAATGTGGAGGCTATATACAGGGAGTACCGGTACAGAGTCAATGTGGAGGCTACATACAGGGAGTACCGGTACAGAGTCAATGTGGAGGCTATATACAGGGGGTACCGGTACAGAGTCAATGTGGAGGCTATATACACGGGGTACTGGTACAGAGTCAATGTGGAGGCTATATACAGGGGGTACCGGTACAGAGTCAATGTGGAGGCTATATACAGGGAGTACCGGTACAGAGTCAATGTGTCAATGTGGAGGCTATGTACAGGGGGTACCAGTACAGAGTCAATGTGGAGGCTATATACAGGGGGTACCGGTACAGAGTCAATGTGGAGGCTATATACAGGGAGTACCGGTACAGAGTCAATGTGGAGGCTATATACAGGGGGTACCGGTACAGAGTCAATGTGTCAATGTGGAGGCTATATACAGGGAGTACCGGTTACAGAGTCAATGTGTCAATGTGGAGGCTATATACAGGGGTACCGGTACAGAGTCAATGTGTCAATGTGGAGGCTATATACAGGGGTACCGGTACAGAGTCAATGTGTCAATGTGGAGGCTATATACAGGGGGTGCCGGTACAGAGTCAATGTGGAGGCTATATACAGGGAGTACCGGTACAGAGTCAATGTGGAGGCTACATACAGGGAGTACCGGTACAGAGTCAATGTGGAGGCTATATACAGGGGGTACCGGTACAGAGTCAATGTGGAGGCTATATACAGGGGGTACCGGTACAGAGTCAATGTGGAGGCTATATACAGGGGGTACCGGTACAGAGTAAATGTGGAGGCTATATACAGGGAGTACCGGTACAGAGTCAATGTGTCAATGTGGAGGCTATATACAGGGGGTACCGGTACAGAGTCAATGTGTCAATGTGGAGGCTATATACAGGGGGTGCCGGTACAGAGTCAATGTGGAGGCTATATACAGGGAGTACCGGTACAGAGTCAATGTGTCAATGTGGAGGCTATATACAGGGAGTACCGGTACAGAGTCAATGTGTCAATGTGGAGGCTATATACAGGGAGTACCGGTACAGAGTCAATGTGGAGGCTATATACAGGGGGTACCGGTACAGAGTCAATGTGTCAATGTGGAGGCTATATACAGGGAGTACCGGTACAGAGTCAATGTGTCAATGTGGAGGCTATATACAGGGGGTACCGGTACAGAGTCAATGTGTCAATGTGGAGGCTATATACAGGGGTACCGGTACAGAGTCAATGTGTCAATGTGGAGGCTATATACAGGGGGTGCCGGTACAGAGTCAATGTGGAGGCTATATACAGGGAGTACCGGTACAGAGTCAATGTGGAGGCTACATACAGGGAGTACCGGTACAGAGTCAATGTGGAGGCTATATACAGGGGGTACCGGTACAGAGTCAATGTGGAGGCTATATACAGGGAGTACCGGTACAGAGTCAATGTGTCAATGTGGAGGCTATATACAGGGAGTACCGGTACAGAGTCAATGTGGAGGCTATATACAGGGAGTACCGGTACAGAGTCAATGTGGAGGCTATATACAGGGGGTACCGGTACAGAGTCAATGTGTCAATGTGGAGGCTATATACAGGGGGTGCCGGTACAGAGTCAATGTGTCAATGTGGAGGCTATATACAGGGGGTACCGGTACAGAGTCAATGTGTCAATGTGGAGGCTATATACAGGGGGTGCCGGTACAGAGTCAATGTGTCAATGTGGAGGCTATATACAGGGGGTACCGGTACAGAGTCAATGTGTCAATGTGGAGGCTATATACAGGGGGTGCCGGTACAGAGTCATTGTGTCAATGTGGAGGCTTTATACAGGGGATACCAGTACAGAGTCAATGTGTCAATGTGGAGGCTATATACAGGGGGTACCGGTACAGAGTCAATGTGTCAATGTGGAGGCTATATACAGGGAGTACCGGTACAGAGTCAATGTGGAGGCTATATACAGGGGGTACCGGTACAGAGTCAATGTGGAGGCTATATACAGGGGGTACCGGTACAGAGTCAATGTGGAGGCTATATACAGGGGGTACCGGTACAGAGTCAATGTGGAGGCTATATACAGGGGGTACCGGTACAGAGTCAATGTGTCAATGTGGAGGCTATATACAGGGGTGCCGGTACAGAGTCAATGTGTCAATGTGGAGGCTATATACAGGGGGTACCGGTACAGAGTCAATGTGTCAATGTGGAGGCTATATACAGGGGGTACCGGTACAGAGTCAATGTGTCAATGTGGAGGCTATATACAGGGGGTGCCGGTACAGAGTCAATGTGTCAATGTGGAGGCTATATACAGGGGGTACCGGTACAGAGTCAATGTGTCAATGTGGAGGCTATATACAGGGGGTACCGGTACAGAGTCAATGTGGAGGCTATATACAGGGAGTACCGGTACAGAGTCAATGTGAGTCAATGTGGAGAGTCAATGTGGAGGCTATATACATTTTGCTCTCCGGGTTGGAGCGAGCGGTCGCATCCGCACTCGGTCCGCAGGTAGTATTACATTTCATTACATTTCATTATAGTACAACGGTTTGATTTGTCTAATCTTAGCAATTTCTTCTTAGCTAGCTACATAGCCATCTTTGTATCATAGATAATTGCGTAATTATCGTATTTCATCATCCTAACGCAGTCTACACTGTTATCTGCCCCGTCCACCGTCTACCGATTAGCAGCACAACTATTACACTCAACTGAACGACTTGATTAGTGTAGTGTTAGCTAGCTACATAGTTGTCTCTGCTGTCTTCGTATCCAAGATAACTGTGTAGTTTAGAGTGTGTAGTTTTAGAGTGATTATCTTAATTTACCGAGGTTAGCTAGCCAGCTATTTGTCGTCCTTAACGTAGGAGACACTGCTAGCTAGCCAACAGCTAGCCAACGTCTATCCGAACAGAACTTCCGCACTCAACAACCCGGTCGCATTTCGCTTCGCTCCACAGGTAGTATCACATTTTTCATTTCATTTCATTACAGTACAACGGCTTGATTTGTTTGATCGTAGCTAGCTACATAGCTAGCTACATAGCCGTCTTTGTATCAAAGATAATTGTGTAGTCTAGAGCGATTTCCTAGGTTAGCTAGCCAGCTATTGTCGTTCTTTTAACGCAACGTAACGTAATCAACACTGCTAGCTAGCCAGCTAGCCCCGAATAGCAGCACAGTAGAAACTATTACACTCAACGGAACGACTTGATTAGTGTAGTGTCAACAACGCAGCCACTGCCAGCTAGCCTACATAGTCAACAACGCAGCCTCTGCCAGCTAGCCTACTTCAGCAGTACTGTATCATTTTAATAATTTTAGTCAATAAGATTCTTGCTACGTAAGCTTAACTTTCTGAACACTAAACGTGTAGTCCACTTGTCATTCCAATCTCCTTTGCATTAGCGTAGCCTCTTGTGTAGCCTGTCAACTATGTGTCTGTCTATCCCTGTTCTCTCCTCTCTGCACAGACCATACAAACGCTCCCACACCGCGTGGCCGCGGCCACCCTAATCTGGTGGTCCCAGCGCGCACGACCCACGTGGAGTTCCAGGTCTCCGGTAGCCTCTGGAACTGCCGATCTGCGGCCAACAAGGCAGAGTTCATCTCAGCCTATGCCTCCCTCCAGTCCCTCGACTTCTTGGCACTGACGGAAACATGGATCAACACAGACAACACTGCTACTCCTACTGCTCTCTCTTCGTCTGCCCACGTGTTCTCGCACACCCCGAGAGCTTCTGGTCAGCGGGGTGGTGGCACCGGGATCCTCATCTCTCCCAAGTGGTCATTCTCTCTTTCTCCCCTTACCCATCTGTCTATCGCCTCCTTTGAATTCCATGCTGTCACAGTTACCAGCCTTTCAAGCTTAACATCCTTATCATTTATCGCCCTCCAGGTTCCCTCGGAGAGTTCATCAATGAGCTTGATGCCTTGATAAGCTCCTTTCCTGAGGACGGCTCACCTCTCAAAGTTCTGGGCGACTTTAACCTCCCCACGTCTACCTTTGACTCATTCCTCTCTGCCTCCTTCTTTCCACTTCTCTCCTCTTTTGACCTCACCCTCTCACCTTCCCCCCCTACTCACAAGGCAGGAAATACGCTCGACCTCATCTTTACTAGATGCTGTTCTTCCACTAACCTCATTGCAACTCCCCTCCAAGTCTCCGACCACTACCTTGTATCCTTTTCCCTCTCGCTCTCATCCAACACTTCCCATACTGCCCCTACTCGGATGGTATCGCGCCGTCCCAACCTTCGCTCTCTCTCCCCGCTACTCTCTCCTCTTCCATCCTATCATCTCTTCCCTCTGCTCAAACCTTCTCCAACCTATCTCCTGATTCTGCCTCCTCAACCCTCCTCTCCTCCCTTTCTGCATCCTTTGACTCTCTATGTCCCCTATCCTCCAGGCCGGCTCGGTCCTCCCTCCCGCTCCGTGGCTCGACGACCCATTGCGAGCTCACAGAACAGGGCTCCGGGCAGCCGAGCGGAAATGGAGGAAAACTCGCCTCCCTGCGGACCTGGCATCCTTTCACTCCCTCCTCTCTACATTTTCCTCTTCTCTCTCTGCTGCTAAAGCCACTTTCTACCACTCTAAATTCCAAGCATCTGCCTCTAACCCTAGGAAGCTCTTTGCCACCTTCTCCTCCCTCCTGAATCCTCCTCCCCCCCTCCTCCCTCTCTGCAGATGACTTCGTCAACCATTTTGAAAAGAAGGTCGACGACATCCGATCCTCGTTTGCTAGGTCAAACGACACCGCTGGTTCTGATCACACTGCCCTACCCTGTGCTCTGACCTCTTTCTCCCCTCTCTCTCCAGATGAAATCTCGGTCTTGTGACGGCCGGCCGCCCAACAACCTGCCCGCTGACCCTATCCCCTCCTCTCTTCTCCAGACCATTTCCGGAGACCTTCTCCCTTACCTCACCTCGCTCATCAACTCATCCCTGACCGCTGGCTACGTCCCTTCCGTCTTCAAGAGAGCGAGAGTTGCACCCCTTCTGAAAAAAACCTACACTCGATCCCTCCGATGTCAACAACTACAGACCAGTATCCCTTCTTTCTTTTCTCTCCAAAACTCTTGAACGTGCCGTCCTTGGCCAGCTCTCCCGCTATCTCTCTCAGAATGACCTTCTTGATCCATATCAGTCAGGTTTCAAGACTAGTCATTCAACTGAGACTGCTCTTCTCTGTATCACGGAGGCGCTCCGCACTGCTAAAGCTAACTCTCTCTCCTCTGCTCTCATCCTTCTAGACCTATCGGCTGCCTTCGATACTGTGAACCATCAGATCCTCCTCTCCACCCTCTCCGAGTTGGGCATCTCGGCGCGGCCCACGCTTGGATTGCGTCCTACCTGACAGGTCGCACCTACCAGGTGGCGTGGCGAGAATCCGTCTCCACACCACGTGCTCTCACCACTGGTGTCCCCAGGGCTCTGTTCTAGGCCCTCTCCTATTCTCGCTATACACCAAGTCACTTGGCTCTGTCATAACCTCACATGGTCTCTCCTATCATTGCTATGCAGACGACACACAATTAATCTTCTCCTTTCCCCCTTCTGATGACCAGGTGGCGAATCGCATCTCTGCATGTCTGGCAGACATATCAGTGTGGATGACGGATCACCACCTCAAGCTGAACCTCGGCAAGACGGAGCTGCTCTTCCTCCCGGGAAGGACTGCCCGTTCCATGATCTCGCCATCACGGTTGACAACTCCATTGTGTCCTCCTCCCAGAGCGCTAAGAACCTTGGCGTGATCCTGGACAACACCCTGTAGTTCTCAACTAACATCAAGGCGGTGGCCCGTTCCTGTAGGTTCATGCTCTACAACATCCGCAGAGTACGACCCTGCCTCACACAGGAAGCGGCGCAGGTCCTAATCCAGGCACTTGTCATCTCCCGTCTGGATTACTGCAACTCGCTGTTGGCTGGGCTCCCCTGCCTGTGCCATTAAACCCCTACAACTCATCCAGAACGCCGCAGCCCGTCTGGTGTTCAACCTTCCCAAGTTCTCTCACGTCACCCCGCTCCTCCGCTCTCTCCACTGGCTTCCAGTACAGAGTCAATCCGCTACAAGACCATGGTGCTTGCCTACGGAGCTGTGAGGGGAACGGCACCTCAGTACCTCCAGGCTCTGATCAGGCCCTACACCCAAACAAGGGCACTGCGTTCATCCACCTCTGGCCTGCTCGCCTCCCTACCACTGGGAAGTACAGAGTTCCCGCTCAGCCCAGTCAAAACTGTTCGCTGCTCTGGCCCCCCAATGGTGGAACAAACTCCCTCACGACGCCAGGACAGCGGAGTCAATCACCACCTTCCGGAGACACCTGAAACCCCACCTCTTTAAGGAATACCTAGGATAGGATAAAGCATTCCCTCTCACCCCTTAAAAGATTTAGATGCACTACTGTTCCACTGGATGTCATAAGGTGAATGCACCAATTTGTAAGTCGCTCTGGATAAGAGCGTCTGCTAAATGACTTAAATGTAAATGTTAAATGGGTACCGGTACAGAGTCAATGTGTCAATGTGGAGGCTATATACAGGGGGTACCGGCACAGAGTCAATGTGTCAATGTGGAGGCTATATACAGGGGGTACCGGTACAGAGTCAATGTGTCAATGTGGAGGTTATATACAGGGAGAACCGGTACAGAGTCAATGTGTCAATGTGGAGGCTATATACAGGGGGTACCGGCACAGAGTCAATGTGTCAATGTGGAGGCTATATACAGGGAGTACCGGTACAGAGTCAATGTGTCAATGTGGAGGCTATATACAGGGAGTACCGGTACAGAGTCAATGTGGAGGCTATATACAGGGGGTACCGGTACAGAGTCAATGTGTCAATGTGGAGGCACATTGACTGGGCTCCCTGCCTGTGCCATTAAACCCCTACAACTCATCCAGAACGCCGCAGCCCGTCTGGTGTTCAACCTTCCCAAGTTCTCTCACGTCACCCCGCTCCTCCGCTCTCTCCACTGGCTTCCAGTTGAAGCTCGCATCCGCTACAAGACCATGGTGCTTGCCTACGGAGCTGTGAGGGGAACGGCACCTCACTACCTCCAGGCTCTGATCAGGCCCTACACCCAAACAAGGGCACTGCGTTCATCCACCTCTGGCCTGCTCGCCTCCCTACCACTGAGGAAGTACAGTTCCCGCTCAGCCCAGTCAAAACTGTTCGCTGCTCTGGCCCCCCAATGGTGGAACAAACTCCCTCACGACGCCAGGACAGCGGAGTCAATCACCACCTTCCGGAGACACCTGAAACCCCACCTCTTTAAGGAATACCTAGGATAGGATAAAGTAATCCTTCTCCCCCCCCTTAAAAGACCTAGATGCACTATTGTAAAGTGGCTGTTCCACTGGATGTCATAAGGTGAAAGCACCAATTTGTAAGTCGCTCTGGATAAGAGCGTCTGCTAAATGACTTAAATGTAATGTAAACGTACCGGTACAGAGTCAATGTGGAGGCTATATACAGGGGGTACCGGTACAAAGTCAATGTGGAGGCTATATACAGGGGGTACCGGTACAGAGTCAATGTGGAGGCTATATACAGGGGGTACCGGTACAGAGTCAATGTGTCAATGTGGAGGCTATATACAGGGGGTGCCGGTACAGAGTCAATGTGTCAATGTGGAGGCTATATACAGGGAGTACCGGTACAGAGTCAATGTGTCAATGTGGAGGCTATATACAGGGGGTACCGGTACAGAGTCAATGTGTCAATGTGGAGGCTATATACAGGGGGTACCCGTACAGAGTCAATGTGGAGGCTATATACAGGGAGTACCGGTACAGAGTCAATGTGGAGGCTATATACAGGGGGTACCGGTACAGAGTCAATGTGTCAATGTGGAGGCTATATACAGGGAGTACCGGTACAGAGTCAATGTGTCAATGTGGAGGCTATATACAGGGAGTACCGGTACAGAGTCAATGTGTCAATGTGGAGGCTATATACAGGGAGTACCGGTACAGAGTCAATGTGGAGGCTATATACAGGGGGTACCGGTACAGAGTCAATGTGTCAATGTGGAGGCTATATACAGGGGGTACCGGTACAGAGTCAATGTGTCAATGTGGAGGCTATATACAGGGGGTACCGGTACAGAGTCAATGTGGAGGCTATATACAGGGGGTACCGGTACAGAGTCAATGTGTCAATGTGGAGGCTATATACAGGGAGTACCGGTACAGAGTCAATGTGTCAATGTGGAGGCTATATACAGGGAGTACCGGTACAGAGTCAATGTGTCAATGTGGAGGCTATATACAGGGGGTACCGGTACAGAGTCAATGTGGAGGCTATATACAGGGAGTACCGGTACAGAGTCAATGTGTCAATGTGGAGGCTATATACAGGGGGTACCGGTACAGAGTCAATGTGTCAATGTGGAGGCTATATACAGGGGGTACCGGTACAGAGTCAATGTGGAGGCTATATACAGGGGGTACCGGTACAGAGTCAATGTGGAGGCTATATACAGGGGTACCGGTACAGAGTCAATGTGGAGGCTATATACAGGGGGTACCGGTACAGAGTCAATGTGGAGGCTATATACAGGGAGTACCGGTACAGAGTCAATGTGTCAATGTGGAGGCTATATACAGGGGGTACCGGTACAGAGTCAATGTGGAGGCTATATACAGGGAGTACCGGTACAGAGTCAATGTGGAGGCTATATACAGGGGGTACCGGTACAGAATCAATGTGGAGGCTATATACAGGGGGTACCGGTACAGAGTCAATGTGGAGGCTATATACAGGGGTACAGATACAGAGTCAATGTGGAGGCTATATACAGGGGGTACCGGTACAGAGTCAATGTGGAGGCTATATACAGGGGCTACTGGTACAGAGTCAATGTGGAGGCTATATACAGGGGGTACCGGTACAGAGTCAATGTGGAGGCTATATACAGGGGTACAGATACAGAGTCAATGTGGAGGCTATATACAGGGGGTACCGGTACAGAGTCAATGTGTCAATGTGGAGGCTATATACAGGGGGTACCCGTACAGAGTCAATGTGGAGGCTATATACAAGGAGTACCGGTACAGAGTCAATGTGGAGGCTATATACAGGGGGTACCGGTACAGAGTCAATGTGTCAATGTGGAGGCTATATACAGGGAGTACCGGTACAGAGTCAATGTGTCAATGTGGAGGCTATATACAGGGAGTACCGGTACAGAGTCAATGTGGAGGCTATATACAGGGGGTACCGGTACAGAGTCAATGTGTCAATGTGGAGGCTATATACAGGGGGTACCGGTACAGAGTCAATGTGTCAATGTGGAGGCTATATACAGGGGGTACCGGTACAGAGTCAATGTGGAGGCTATATACAGGGAGTACCGGTACAGAGTCAATGTGACAATGTGGAGGCTATATACAGGGGGTACCGGTACAGAGTCAATGTGGAGGCTATATACAGGGAGTACCGGTACAGAGTCAATGTGGAGGCTATATACAGGGGGTACCGGTACAGAATCAATGTGGAGGCTATATACAGGGGGTACCGGTACAGAGTCAATGTGGAGGCTATATACAGGGGGTACAGATACAGAGTCAATGTGGAGGCTATATACAGGGGGTACCGGTACAGAGTCAATGTGGAGGCTATATACAGGGGCTACTGGTACAGAGTCAATGTGGAGGCTATATACAGGGGGTACCGGTACAGAGTCAATGTGGAGGCTATATACAGGAGTACAGATACAGAGTCAATGTGGAGGCTATATACAGGGGGTACCGGTACAGAGTCAATATGTCAATGTGGAGGCTATATACAGGGGGTACCCGTACAGAGTCAATGTGGAGGCTATATACAAGGAGTACCGGTACAGAGTCAATGTGGAGGCTATATACAGGGGGTACCGGTACAGAGTCAATGTGTCAATGTGGAGGCTATATACAGGGAGTACCGGTACAGAGTCAATGTGTCAATGTGGAGGCTATATACAGGGAGTACCGGTACAGAGTCAATGTGGAGGCTATATACAGGGGGTACCGGTACAGAGTCAATGTGTCAATGTGGAGGCTATATACAGGGAGTACCGGTACAGAGTCAATGTGTCAATGTGGAGGCTATATACAGGGAGTACCGGTACAGAGTCAATGTGTCAATGTGGAGGCTATATACAGGGGGTACCGGTACAGAGTCAATGTGGAGGCTATATACAGGGAGTACCGGTACAGAGTCAATGTGTCAATGTGGAGGCTATATACAGGGGGTACCGGTACAGAGTCAATGTGTCAATGTGGAGGCTATATACAGGGGGTACCGGTACAGAGTCAATGTGGAGGCTATATACAGGGGGTACCGGTACAGAGTCAATGTGGAGGCTATATACAGGGGGTACCGGTACAGAGTCAATGTGGAGGCTATATACAGGGGGTACCGGTACAGAGTCAATGTGGAGGCTATATACAGGGAGTACCGGTACAGAGTCAATGTGTCAATGTGGAGGCTATATACAGGGGGTACCGGTACAGAGTCAATGTGGAGGCTATATACAGGGAGTACCGGTACAGAGTCAATGTGGAGGCTATATACAGGGGGTACCGGTACAGAATCAATGTGGAGGCTATATACAGGGGGTACCGGTACAGAGTCAATGTGGAGGCTATATACAGGGGGTACAGATACAGAGTCAATGTGGAGGCTATATACAGGGGGTACCGGTACAGAGTCAATGTGGAGGCTATATACAGGGGCTACTGGTACAGAGTCAATGTGGAGGCTATATACAGGGGGTACCGGTACAGAGTCAATGTGGAGGCTATATACAGGGGTACAGATACAGAGTCAATGTGGAGGCTATATACAGGGGGTACCGGTACAGAGTCAATGTGTCAATGTGGAGGCTATATACAGGGGGTACCCGTACAGAGTCAATGTGGAGGCTATATACAAGGAGTACCGGTACAGAGTCAATGTGGAGGCTATATACAGGGGGTACCGGTACAGAGTCAATGTGTCAATGTGGAGGCTATATACAGGGAGTACCGGTACAGAGTCAATGTGTCAATGTGGAGGCTATATACAGGGAGTACCGGTACAGAGTCAATGTGTCAATGTGGAGGCTATATACAGGGAGTACCGGTACAGAGTCAATGTGGAGGCTATATACAGGGGGTACCGGTACAGAGTCAATGTGTCAATGTGGAGGCTATATACAGGGGGTACCGGTACAGAGTCAATGTGTCAATGTGGAGGCTATATACAGGGGGTACCGGTACAGAGTCAATGTGGAGGCTATATACAGGGGGTACCGGTACAGAGTCAATGTGGAGGCTATATACAGGGAGTACCGGTACAGAGTCAATGTGTCAATGTGGAGGCTATATACAGGGGGTACCGGTACAGAGTCAATGTGGAGGCTATATACAGGGAGTACCGGTACAGAGTCAATGTGGAGGCTATATAGAGGGGGTACAGATACAGAGTCAATGTGGAGGCTATATACAGGGGGTACCGGTACAGAGTCAATGTGGAGGCTATATACAGGGGCTACTGGTACAGAGTCAATGTGGAGGCTATATACAGGGGGTACCGGTACAGAGTCAATGTGGAGGCTATATACAGGGGTACAGATACAGAGTCAATGTGGAGGCTATATACAGGGGGTACCGGTACAGAGTCAATGTGTCAATGTGGAGGCTATATACAGGGGGTACCCGTACAGAGTCAATGTGGAGGCTATATACAAGGGTACCGGTACAGAGTCAATGTGGAGGCTATATACAGGGGGTACCGGTACAGAGTCAATGTGTCAATGTGGAGGCTATATACAGGGAGTACCGGTACAGAGTCAATGTGTCAATGTGGAGGCTATATACAGGGAGTACCGGTACAGAGTCAATGGGTCAATGTGGAGGCTATATACAGGGAGTACCGGTACAGAGTCAATGTGGAGGCTATATACAGGGGGTACCGGTACAGAGTCAATGTGTCAATGTGGAGGCTATATACAGGGGGTACCGGTACAGAGTCAATGTGTCAATGTGGAGGCTATATACAGGGGGTACCGGTACAGAGTCAATGTGGAGGCTATATACAGGGGGTACCGTTACAGAGTCAACGTGTCAATGTGGAGGCTATATACAGGGAGTACCGGTACAGAGTCAATGTGTCAATGTGGAGGCTATATACAGGGAGTACCGGTACAGAGTCAATGTGTCAATGTGGAGGCTATATACAGGGGGTACCGGTACAGAGTCAATGTGGAGGCTATATACAGGGAGTACCGGTACAGAGTCAATGTGTCAATGTGGAGGCCATATACAGGGGGTACCGGTACAGAGTCAATGTGGAGGCTATATACAGGGAGTACCGGTACAGAGTCAATGTGGAGGCTATATACAGGGGGTACCGGTACAGAATCAATGTGGAGGCTATATACAGGGGGTACCGGTACAGAGTCAATGTGGAGGCTATATACAGGGGGTACAGATACAGAGTCAATGTGGAGGCTATATACAGGGGGTACCGGTACAGAGTCAATGTGGAGGCTATATACAGGGGCTACTGGTACAGAGTCAATGTGGAGGCTATATACAGGGGTTACCGGTACAGAGTCAATGTGGAGGCTATATACAGGGGTACAGATACAGAGTCAATGTGGAGGCTATATACAGGGGGTACCGGTACAGAGTCAATGTGTCAATGTGGAGGCTATATACAGGGGGTACCCGTACAGAGTCAATGTGGAGGCTATATACAAGGAATACCGGTACAGAGTCAATGTGGAGGCTATATACAGGGGGTACCGGTACAGAGTCAATGTGTCAATGTGGAGGCTATATACAGGGAGTACCGGTACAGAGTCAATGTGTCAATGTGGAGGCTATATACAGGGAGTACCGGTACAGAGTCAATGTGTCAATGTGGAGGCTATATACAGGGAGTACCGGTACAGAGTCAATGTGGAGGCTATATACAGGGGGTACCGGTACAGAGTCAATGTGTCAATGTGGAGGCTATATACAGGGGGTACCGGTACAGAGTCAATGTGTCAATGTGGAGGCTATATACAGGGGTACCGGTACAGAGTCAATGTGGAGGCTATATACAGGGGTACCGGTACAGAGTCAATGTGGAGGCTATATACAGAGGTACCGGTACAGAGTCAATGTGTCAATGTGGAGGCTATATACAGGAGGGTACAGGGGGAGTACAGAGTCAATGTGTCAATGTGGAGGCTATATACAGGGGTACCGGTACAGAGTCAATGTGTCAATGTGGAGGCTATATACAGGGAGTACCGGTACAGAGTCAATGTGGAGGCTATATACAGGGGGTACCGGTACAGAGTCAATGTGTCAATGTGGAGGCTATATACAGGGGGTACCGGTACAGAGTCAATGTGTCAATGTGGAGGCTATATACAGGGGGTACCGGTACAGAGTCAATGTGGAGGCTATATACAGGGGTACCGGTACAGAGTCAACGTGTCAATGTGGAGGCTATATACAGGGAGTACCGGTACAGAGTCAATGTGTCAATGTGGAGGCTATATACAGGGAGTACCGGTACAGAGTCAATGTGTCAATGTGGAGGCTATATACAGGGGGTACCGGTACAGAGTCAATGTGGAGGCTATATACAGGGAGTACCGGTACAGAGTCAATGTGTCAATGTGGAGGCTATATACAGGGGGTACCGGTACAGAGTCAATGTGTCAATGTGGAGGCTATATACAGGGGGTACCGGTACAGAGTCAATGTGGAGGCTATATACAGGGGGTACCGGTACAGAGTCAATGTGGAGGCTATATACAGGGGGTACCGGTACAGAGTCAATGTGGAGGCTATATACAGGGAGTACCGGTACAGAGTCAATGTGTCAATGTGGAGGCTATATACAGGGGGTACCGGTACAGAGTCAATGTGGAGGCTATATACAGGGAGTACCGGTACAGAGTCAATGTGTCAATGTGGAGGCTATATACAGGGGTACCGGTACAGAGTCAATGTGGAGGCTATATACAGGGGGTACGGTACAGAGTCAATGTGTCAATGTGGAGGCTATATACAGGGGGTGGAGGCTATACAGTCAATGTGTCAATGTGGAGGCTATATACAGGGGGTACCGGTACAGTCAAGTCAATGTGGAGGCTATATACAGGGGTACTGGTACGGTACAGAGTCAATGTGTCAATGTGGAGGCTATATACAGGAGTACCGGTACAGAGTCAATGTGTCAATGTGGAGGCTATATACAGGAGTACCCAGGTACAGAGTCAATGTGGAGGCTATATACAGGAGTACCGGTACAGAGTCAATGTGGAGGCTATATACAGGGGGTACCGGTACAGAGTCAATGTGTCAATGTGGAGGCTATATACAGGGGTACCGGTACAGAGTCAATGTGTCAATGTGGAGGCTATATACAGGAGTACCGGTACAGAGTCAATGTGTCAATGTGGAGGCTATATACAGGGGTACCGGTACAGAGTCAATGTGGAGGCTATATACAGGGGTACCGGTACAGAGTCAATGTGTCAATGTGGAGGCTATATACAGGGGGTACCGGTACAGAGTCAATGTGTCAATGTGGAGGCTATATACAGGGGGTACCGGTACAGAGTCAATGTGGAGGCTATATACAGGGGGTACCGGTACAGAGTCAACGTGTCAATGTGGAGGCTATATACAGGGAGTACCGGTACAGAGTCAATGTGTCAATGTGGAGGCTATATACAGGGAGTACCGGTACAGAGTCAATGTGTCAATGTGGAGGCTATATACAGGGGGTACCGGTACAGAGTCAATGTGGAGGCTATATACAGGGAGTACCGGTACAGAGTCAATGTGTCAATGTGGAGGCTATATACAGGGGGTACCGGTACAGAGTCAATGTGTCAATGTGGAGGCTA
Source organism: Oncorhynchus nerka (assembly GCF_034236695.1). NCBI lineage: Eukaryota > Metazoa > Chordata > Actinopteri > Salmoniformes > Salmonidae > Oncorhynchus > Oncorhynchus nerka. The sequence continues at coordinate 1,682 of NW_027040039.1, read as the reverse complement.
TATACAGGGGGTACCGGTACAGAGTCAATGTGGAGGCTATATACAGGGGTACCGGTACAGAGTCAATGTGGAGGCTATATACAGGGGGTACCGGTACAGAGTCAATGTGGAGGCTATATACAGGGAGTACCGGTACAGAGTCAATGTGTCAATGTGGAGGCTATATACAGGGGGTACCGGTACAGAGTCAATGTGGAGGCTATATACAGGGAGTACCGGTACAGAGTCAATGTGTCAATGTGGAGGCTATATACAGGGAGTACCGGTACAGAGTCAATGTGGAGGCTATATACAGGGGGTACCGGTACAGAGTCAATGTGTCAATGTGGAGGCTATATACAGGGGGTACCGGTACAGAGTCAATGTGTCAATGTGGAGGCTATATACAGGGGGTACCGGTACAGAGTCAATGTGGAGGCTATATACAGGGGGTACCGGTACAGAGTCAATGTGTCAATGTGGAGGCTATATACAGGGAGTACCGGTACAGAGTCAATGTGTCAATGTGGAGGCTATATCACATGTGGAGGCTATATACAGGGTACCGGTACAGAGTCAATGTGTCAATGTGGAGGCTATATACAGGGGGTACCGGTACAGAGTCAATGTGGAGGCTATATACAGGGAGTACCGGTACAGAGTCAATGTGTCAATGTGGAGGCTATATACAGGGGGTACCGGTACAGAGTCAATGTGTCAATGTGGAGGCTATATACAGGGGGTACCGGTACAGAGTCAATGTGGAGGCTATATACAGGTGGTACCGGTACAGAGTCAATGTGGAGGCTATATACAGGGGGTACCGGTACAGAGTCAATGTGGAGGCTATATACAGGGGGTACCGGTACAGAGTCAATGTGGAGGCTATATACAGGGAGTACCGGTACAGAGTCAATGTGTCAATGTGGAGGCTATATACAGGGGGTACCGGTACAGAGTCAATGTGGAGGCTATATACAGGGAGTACCGGTACAGAGTCAATGTGGAGGCTATATACAGGGGGTACCGGTACAGAGTCAATGTGGAGGCTATATACAGGGGCTACTGGTACAGAGTCAATGTGGAGGCTATATACAGGGGGTACCGGTACAGAGTCAATGTGGAGGCTATATACAGGGGTACGGTACAGAGTCCAGATAGGCAGGTACAGAGTCAATGTGGAGGCTATATACAGGGGTACCGGTACAGAGTCAATGTGGAGGCTATATACAGGGAGTACCGGTACAGAGTCAATGTGTCAATGTGGAGGCTATATACAGGGGGTACCGGTACAGAGTCAATGTGTCAATGTGGAGGCTATATACAGGGGGTACCGGTACAGAGTCAATGTGGAGGCTATATACAGGGGTACCGGTACAGAGTCAATGTGGAGGTATATACAGGGAGTACCGGTGCAGTCAAGTCAATGTGGAGGCTATATACAGGGTACCGGTACAGAGTCAATGTGTCAATGTGGAGGCTATATACAGGAGTACCGGTACAGAGTCAATGTGTCAATGTGGAGGCTATATACAGGAGTACCGGTACAGAGTCAAGTCAATGTGGAGGCTATATACAGGGAGTACCGGTACAGAGTCAATGTGGAGGCTATATACAGGGGGTACCGGTACAGAGTCAATGTGTCAATGTGGAGGCTATATACAGGGGGTACCGGTACAGAGTCAATGTGTCAATGTGAGGCT
>NW_027040038.1:0-139583 GCF_034236695.1 Oncorhynchus nerka | reverse complement strand
TCAGTTAAGAAACTATTTCTTATTGGAGGCAGGGCTTTACCTAGCAGAGACTTGTAGATGACCTGAGCCAGTGGGTTTGGCGACCCAGGCGAAGCGAGCGCCAGCTAACAAGAGCATACAGGTCGCAGTGGTGGCTTTGGTGACAAAACGGATGGCACTGTGATAGACTGCATCCAATTTGTTGAGTAGAGTGTTGGAGGCTATTTTCTCTGTGTGCCTCACAACCATGTTAGACCATGTTATCCCTCTGAGCTAAAGCCTACATATATCTACATATATCTATTAAAAGCTCAGGTTAGGCTTCATGTGAACGCATAATAGTTCAACAAAATGTAACAGCCTCCATGAGGAGAAACAAGACAGAGAGATATTGGGTGGATTATACTGCAGTGGTCTCTCACCTCTCATCACACACACACACAGGCAGCAGGTCTTTCTTCACACATACTGTACGCACACACACACACACACACACACACACACACACACACACACACACACACACACACACACACACACACACACACACACACACACACACACACACACACACACACACACACACACACACACACACACACACACACACACAGGCAGCAGGTCTTTTCTTCACACATACTGTACGCCACGCACACGCCGCACGCACACACACAAACACACACACACACACACACACACACACACACACACACACACACACACGGGCAGCAGGTCTGTTCTCACCAGGTGAGAGACAATGTGATTACCCAGCATGCATTGGAGGAGGCGTTATGAGGGAGAGGGAAACATGGCAGGTCTGAGATTCACTTCCCATCAGGTCACAGAGCCTAGACTGCACACACAGACACACAGACACACACACACTACACACACACACAGACACACACACACACACAGAAAATCCTGAGGAGAGCTTGTCAGATGCAGCATAGTCTTATGTAACAAAGTACAATGTTATCTGAATCCAGAAGTGTCCGTACTGTTTCCTACCAATCTTACAACCTATTCAGCATTTATTACAATACAACCTGCTTACTGGCCAGTAATGACTAGAGCGGCACAGTGACTGGACACCTCGTAGTACACATAGGAATGGACTATTAGTGCTTGATAATATAATTATCATTAGAGGGATGGAGGGATTACTGTGTGGGGATTGGACCTCTCTTCTCTCCGGCAGGGACTATCCCCTGATTCTCCTCTATCCTGATTTCTGCCAGGGATTGACCCTGATTCCCCCTCCAACTCCAACTCCTCACCCACATCCTGCCCCCTCACCCACCTCCACCCCCATCACCACCACCCCCTCCCTCCACCCTCAGACTACTCATCCTGCCTGATGAACAGATGGATGGATGAAGGATAGAGGGATGAAGGATAGGGGATGCCAGTCACACTGGTCCTCCCGGCCATCCTCCTGTCCATTCATCCTTAACATCCCAGCAGAGAGAGAGAATGGGGAGGTGTCAGGTGGACTGGGGATCGTGGACAAGGTCTCTATGTGGAATCGACCAGTGGCAGCAGCATTTAGCATGTTAATACTGTAACCACAAAGGTCTAACAGCTATGCTCTGAAGGTCTCACACACACGCACGCACGCACGCACGCACGCACGCACGCACGCACGCACGCACGCACGCACGCACGCACGCACGCACGCACGCACACACACACACACACACACACACACACACACACACACACACACACACACACACACACACACACACACACAGTGGAAGGTGGGTTACTGGTGCCATAGTAACTCATGTCGTTGTTAAACACAGTGTCAAGCTCCGAGGCTCTGAGGCCACGTGTATCTGTTCATCAATAGCTTTTACCTTCCAGTGCAATGCCACTGTATATCAATGAAATCCAATGAGATCTACCCAGATTGGCCACCGGGTATTTATAGCCACCGATCAACACAACACAAAGCAGTTGAGAGAGAGAATGTATATTGATCTGCAACCTGCAGAGAAAGGATGGTGCTAAACAGAAACAGATTTCTTCGTGTGTATTTGTTGACGTCAATGTAAGTGAGACACTGACAGCTCGTAATAAAGTATTACGTTATTTCAGGGAATTCACCATTTCTGCTTTTAAAAGATCAATAACTCAATAAAACACAACTAGTGAAAGTACTTAGTGACAACTGTTGATGTACTTTAAAAGACAGACTATTAGTGCCCAACAACATGACTCCATAACAGACTGAACTATGGTACATGATTAAAAGCTATTTTTGGGGCTTAATTTTTCCTCCAAACCACTGTGCCCTTTAAGAAAAAGGGAATTGAATTTGCGTACGCTGTAACATCATAATGTTGAAATGCCCACTGTAGCCTGAGGAGGGGCCTTATCTGGTGGGAATGACTGACTAGACCAGATTCACATCAAAGGCATACACTGTGTTATACTGTAAGTTCATTAGTATCTGATTCTGTTCCCTGTGGTGAACACTCACACTCACACTCACACACACACACACACACACACACACACACACACACACACACCAGTAACCACCAAACAACCGCCAGCAACCAACCAACAATAAACCCAACAACCTCAGAAACAACAACCTCAGAAATAAAGTTCCATATAGAACCATTTGTCCTGTAGGAGAACCCTCTGAAAAAGTTCCATATAGAACCATTTGTCCTGGAGGAGAACCCTCTGAAAAAGTTCCATGTAGAACCATTTGTCCTGTAGGAGAACCCTCTGAAAAAGTTCCATATAGAACCATTTGTCCTGTAGGAGAACCCTCTGAAAAAGTTCCATATAGAACCATTTGTCCTGTAGGAGAACCCTCTGAAAAAGTTCCATATAGAATCATTTGTCCTGTAGGAGAACCCTCTGAAAAAGTTCCATATAGAACCATTTGTCCTGTAGGAGAACCCTCTGAAAAAGTTCCATATAGAACCATTTGTCCTGTAGGAAAACCCTCTGAAAAAGTTCTATATAGAACCATTTGTCCTGTAGGAGAACCCTCTGAAAAAGTTCCATATAGAACCATTTGTCCCTGTAGGAGAACCCTCTGAAAAAGTTTGAGATTGAACTATTTGTCTTTGTAGGAGAACCCTCCAGATAGAACTCTTTTTGGATCATATTGAACCCTTTTTGGTTCCATATAGAACCTCTGGTTCCACTGTAAAGGTTCTATTTTCAGACTTTTTTCAGAGGGTTCTCCTACAGGGACAAATATTTTACATATCACTCTTCCTTTCTGAGTGTGGCAACTGGCACTGCAATGAATCCAGACACTGTATGTTCATACACTGAGTGGACAAAACATTAAGATTAACATGCTATTTAAATAACATAGACTGACCAGGTGAATCCATTTGAAAGCTATGATCCCTTATTGATGTCACTTGATCCACTTCAATCAGTGTAGATGAAGGGGAGGAGACAGGTTAAAGATATGATCCCTTATTGATGTCACTTGATCCACTTCAATCAGTGTAGATGAAGGAGAGGAGACAGGTTAAAGAAGGATTTGTAATCCTTGAGACAGTTGAGACATGGACTGTGTATGTGTGTCATTCAGAGGGTGAATGGGCAAGACAACATATTGAAGTGCCTTTGAACGCGGTATGGTAGTAGGTGCCAGGCACACTGGTTTGTTTCAAGAACTGCAATGCTGCTGGGTTTTTCACGCTCAACAGTTTCCTGAATGGTCCACCACCCAAAGGACATCCAGCCAATTTGACACAACTGTGGGAAGCATTGGAGTCAAATGGGTAAGCATGGAGTCAGCATGGGTAAGCATCCCCTGTGGAACGCTTTCCACACCTTGTAGAGTCCCTGCCCAGACACATTGAGGCTGTTCTCAGGGCAAAACGGGTGCAAGTCAATATTAGGAAGGTGCTCTTAATGTTTGGTCTACTCCGTGTATATGCCAGTAGTTAGGTAAGACCAGTACATACTGTACTGTCGTTTGGCAGCTGAGAGAAACATATGAAAGTGTAAATAAATATATTAAACAAATAAAATGTGAAGGAACATATTGATTCTCCAACAAATAGAATCACTTTCAGCGATGACAGATACTTAAAGGTTGCTCTTACCTATGGGGATCCAATCAAAGGGCTTCGTCCTCCAGTTGGATTCATCCACACACTCTGACTGCTGAGAAGGACTTCAGACCTGGAACACAAAATGAATGAACGTTAGACACAAGCTTGGCCATCCCACCGTAATGCATCTGTCCTGACATAAAGGAAGAACCAGAGAAGGGAAATGGCACAGAGGAATGTAAACATGCTGTAGTGTGAGGTAGTAAGGGTTGTAAAATGTACAGGGGTATCTAGTTCACATCGCATTTGTTCTGCATGCCCTGGAAATCAACTTTTTACAGATGTGGGGTCTTAATTTGAGCCAGTTTGCTACAGCAGGAAAATAATCCTGCAGCAAGAGGAAATGTGGATTATTTTGTGGATTCTAATTCCTTGTAGAGGATGATACATTTTTTTTCCTTAGAGCTAATTAAGTTTGATATTTTAAAAGAGGAAATAACAAACTTTAAAACTAAAATACACTACAAATGTGTATTTCTGTTGTGCAGGAAAATTCTCAGCAACTTAAAGAGTCATCAAATAAAGATCCTATATCTGTATGTGTAATAATGTTTTTCACCTGAGTGAAAAAGGACAAAAATCTAACTTAAAAGGAACTTATTATTAGTTATTTCTTCAAAACAGAAAAACAAAGAGATACTCCAAAGGCCTGAAGAGAAGACATCACACACACACACACACACACACACACACACACACACACACACACACACACACACACACACACACACACACACACACACACACACACACACACTTCATGACTATGAATACCTTATCATAACTACCAGTGAAACAAGCCATTATTTTAAGTTTATTTGAGTTTATTTTATTTTTTTACAGGGACAGTGCACATTAATCAACGTTTCAGTAAAAGTGACGGTTTTAGCCAGCCGGATAATTTTCAACCGCAGTCCCTGGGCAGGTTATTAAAAACAATTACAATATAGACAATAGCAACATAGGACAAGCAAGACGTAGCATACAGACAGAGCAACATAGAACAAGCAAGACGTAGCATACAGACAGAGCAACATAGAACAAGCAAGACATAGCATACAGACAGAGCAACATAGAACAAAAAGCAGCAAGACCAAATTCATTCATTCATTCATTCAAAGACAATAGCAACATAGGACAAGCAAGACGTAGCATACAGACAGAGCAACATAGGACAAGCAAGACGTAGCATACAGACAGAGCAACATAGAACAAGCAAGACGTAGCATACAGACAGAGCAACATAGAACAAGCAAGACGTAGCATACAGACAGAGCAACATAGAACAAGCAAGACGTAGCATACAGACAGAGCAACATAGAACAAGCAAGACGTAGCATACAGACAGAGCAACATAGAACAAGCAAGACATAGCATACAGACAGAGCAACATAGAACAAAAAGCAGCAAGACCAAATTCATAAAAGCAACAAAGTGTTTCCACACCTCACAAGCTACACACAACAGATGACATGGAAAGCGACAACACACAGTTAGGGATTATGATCACAAATCTGATTGACCTTTAGCCGTGTCTTCATGCATTTTGTGAAAGTGTGATATGTGGTGCAGTTATGTGTGTCTGATGGCAGTGTATTCCAGACATGGGAAGCTCTCACAGAGAAAACGGATTTACTAAAGGTGCTTTTCCTTAAGGGAACTATACAGTCACCTCTCATGGCAGACCTTGTGGATCTGCAGCCATATGTTTGGGTTTTTTGTTTAACAAAACTACTGAGTGGAGCGGGAGCCAGGCCATTTAGGATCTTGAATACAAGACATGCATCGGTGTATTGCACAAGATTTTCCCAACTCAGGAGCTCATGCTTTCTAAGGATGTGACAATGATGATGGCTATTGGGCTTCCTATCAAGCACTTTGAGAGCCTGTTTGTAGACAGACTGAATAGATTTTAATGTTGTACAGCAAGCTTGGGCCCAACTAGTCAAGCAGTATGTTAAGTGGGGGAGTATCATAGATTTGAAGTATAGTTTTGCTACCTCTGTAGTCAAACAATTTCGTATAAATCGGAAATTAGCTAGGTTGAATTTGGTTATTTGAATGACCTTTTCACATGCTTTTTTTAAAAGAAAGGTTGAAATCAAGTATGATGCCAAGGTACTTAAAATCAGATACCACCTGGAGCTTCTCCCCTGACACATAGACACCTGGCTCGGTAGCATCTGTTGCCTCTTTGTGAAGAACATGCAAACAGTTATTTTCACACTGAGATACAAACACAGTCACTGAGCCACTTTGTAACCTGGACCATTACAGTAGTGAGTCACTGAGACAATTTGTAACCTGGACCACTACAGTAAGTGAGTTCTTGTGCAGCTTTTCCCATTTGTGAGAAAGAACATGACAGATAACAAGCATTTATAACCAGATATGTTTCTAAACATAAAACAAGGACATTATAACTGTAGTTAGCTCATTCAGTAACTATTCTAAGTCACCTATGCATCTGGCCCTTTTAACTCTCTGTTTGACTAAATCACATCAGACAAGCCTTCTCCTGTGATGTGTCCTGAATAGCACCCTATTCCCTACGTAGCTCACACTACTTTGGTCCAGAGCTCTATGGGCCCTGGTCAAAAGTAGTGCGCTGCATAGGGAATAGGGTGCCATTTGGGACGCATACATCCCCATGAAGCAATCAGCAGCAGCTGCTCTCAGGCAGGCAGAAGCAGAGAAAAAGCTAACACACTCCAACTACACAGGCCTGACCCCAAGCCCTACACAGTTACTATGGAGACTATAGAGTGAGCAGAGACAGAGAGAGGGGGTGGAGCGAGAGAGAGACAGAGAGAGAGAGAGAGAGTGAGCGAGAGAGATAGACAGAGAGGGGGAGAGATGGAAAGCGAGAGAGAGGCAGAAAGAGAGCGAGAGAGATAGACAAAGAGAGGTGGGAGGGGTGGGAGAGATGGAGAGAGAGAGAGAGAGAAAGAAAGAAAGAAAGAGAGAGAGAGAGGGAGAGAAAGAGAGAGAAAGAAAGAGGCAGAGAGAGGGGGTGGAGGAGGAGAGATGAGGAAGCGAGAGCAGGAGACAGAGAGAAGCCGGCATATAAAACATAAAAGCGTTGTGAGTGGGAATCAGTGAAAGAGCATGTATTATTTAGTGTTAAATCTAAAACCGCTACATCATCACAGAGCGGGAAGAGAGGAGAGGAGAAAGGTACCGTGCATATGAATCCACACACACACAGAGAGCCTCCACACAGCTTCCACATCTCCTCTGCTCTAGGACTGTACTGAGGGCTGAGGACACGTACACATGCAAACACACACAATATATAATTATATATCAGCATAATGTCGCATAGGGCCATTAACACAAAACTGGTCATCCCTCAAATCAAATCTAATTTTATTCTCTGGCTAGAAGTGAGGTGTGTGTGTTCCTGTGTGCGTGGAGCAATTGCATTTAAAAATATACAGTTGAAGCCAGAAGCTTACATACACCTGAAAGCTGAAATAAATCATTCTCTCTACTATTATTCTGACATTTCACATTCTTAAAATAAAGTGGTGATCATAACTGACATAAGACAGGGAATTTTTGCTGGGATTAAATGTCAGCAATTGTGAAAACTGAGTTTAAATGTATTTGCTAAGGTGTATGTAAACTTCCAACTTCAACTGTATATATATTTAACAAGGAAAGTAAGAACAAATTCTTATTTACAATGATGGCCTACACCGGCCAAACCCGGGCGATGCTGGGCCAATTGTGCGCCGCCCTATGTGACTCACAATCACGTCCGATTGTGACACAGCCTGGATTCGAACCAGGGTGTCTGTAGTGACGCCTCAAGCACTGAGATGCAGTGCCTTAGACAGCAATATGTTTTTTCTCAAGGCTGTTTGAGGGAGAGATGGAGGGAAGGAAGAACAGAGAAAAGAAAGAATCATGTCTAGAGGTGATTGGTTTATATCATAGGAGATACTATACCTACCAGTCTGTAGATCAGCTGTACTACATTAAAGTTGTGGTAATATAGGAGACACTATACCTACCAGTCTGTAGATCAACTACACAACATTAAAGTTGTGGTAATATAGGAGACACTGTACCTACCAGTCTGTAGAACAGCTGTACTACATTAAAGTTGTGGTAATATAGGAGACACTATACCTACCAGTCTGTAGATCAACTATACAACATTAAAGTTGTGGTAATATAGGAGACACTGTACCTACCAGTCTGTAGATCAGCTGTACTACATTAAAGTTGTGGTAATATAGGAGACACTATACCTACCAGTCTGTAGATCAGCTGTACTACATTAAAGTTGTGGTAATATAGGAGACACTATACCTACCAGTCTTGATCTAGTTAAATAAAGTTGTGGTAATATAGGAAACTGTACCTACCAGTCTGTAGATCAACTATACAACATTAAAGTTGTGGTAATATAGGAGACACTGTACCTACCAGTCTGTAGATGCTGTACTACATCATTGAAATTAAGAATTTGTTTCTGTGACTTGCCTAGTTAAATAAAGGTAAAATAAAATGTAAGTGTATTCACTGCCTGTGTGTGTGTGTGTGTGTGTGTGTGTGTGTGTGTGTGTGTGTGTGTGTGTGTGTGTGTGTGTGTAGCCTAATCCTATCTGGAAAATCTTTGGAGGTGTCTGTGAAAACAGTGTTTCCTCACACCCAGTCTGTCTACCACCTCCTCCCCCCTCCCTCCCTCCCTCTCTCTCTCTCTATCTCTCTCTCCCCCCACCCCTCCCTGTGCCTGCACTGCACACACACCCCCGCCCTTCAATACGACCGCATCACACACGCTGGCAGATTAAAAACAATCCCTTTGTCCCCCCCACAATGTGGGTTAACACACTTCCTGGTGCTCCACAGACTGTCAGACAGACAGACTGTCAGGCAGACAGCACTATGACACAGAGGCTACTATTCAGTCGTTGTGTTAGTCCATATAGGCTTATTACACTGTCTGAGTATATTATAGTCTACAGAAAGCATGACGGGTTCGTTTTATACTCCCGCCAGGTGATTGATAGCGATTTCATTTGGCTTTAGATTAAAAATAATTGTAAGAGCTATAGGGGATTATTTAAATTGAACATTTATATAATGGTCCTTTCACTGGGGAATCAAAAACAGCTGTCATTATACAGAGACTCTATAGACTAGAGGTCATGTACATGGGACATGTTATCTGTTATTATACAGATACTCTATAGACTAGAGGTCATGTACATGGGACACATTATCTGTTATTATACAGAGACTCTATAGACTAGACTCTATAGACTAGAGGTCATGTACATGGGACACGTTATCTGTTATTATACAGAGACTCTATAGACTAGACTCTATAGACTAGAGGTCATGTACATGGGAAACATTATCTGTTATTATACAGAGACTCTATAGACTAGAGGTCATGTACATGGGAAACATTATCTGTTATTATACAGAGACTCTATAGACTAGAGGTCATGTACATGGGAAACGTTATCTGTCATTATACAGAGACTCTATAGACTAGAGGTCATGTACATGGGAAACATTATCTGTTATTATACAGAGACTCTATAGACTAGAGGTCATGTACATGGGACACTATCTGTTATTATACAGAGACTCTATAGACTAGAGGTCATGTACATGGGACACATTATCTGTTATTATACAGAGACTCTATAGACTAGACTCTATAGACTAGAGGTCATGTACATGGGACACGTTATCTGTTATTATACAGAGACTCTATAGACTAGACTCTATAGACTAGAGGTCATGTACATGGGAAACATTATCTGTTATTATACAGAGACTCTATAGACTAGAGGTCATGTACATGGGACACATTATCTGTTATTATACAGAGACTCTATAGACTAGAGGTCATGTACATGGGAAACATTATCTGTTATTATACAGAGACTCTATAGACTAGAGGTCATGTACATGGGACACATTATCTGTTATTATACAGAGACTCTATAGACTAGAGGTCATGTACATGGGACACATTATCTGTTATTATACAGAGACTCTATAGACTAGACTCTATAGACTAGAGGTCATGTACATGGGACACGTTATCTGTTATTATACAGAGACTCTATAGACTAGACTCTATAGACTAGAGGTCATGTACATGGGAAACATTATCTGTTATTATACAGAGACTCTATAGACTAGAGGTCATGTACATGGGACACATTATCTGTTATTATACAGAGACTCTATAGACTAGAGGTCATGTACATGGGAAACGTTATCTGTTATTATACAGAGACTCTATAGACTAGAGGTCATGTACATGGGACACATTATCTGTTATTATACAGAGACTCTATAGACTAGAGGTCATGTACATGGGACATGTTATCTGTTATTATACAGAGACTCTATAGACTAGACTCTATAGACTAGAGGTCATGTACATGGGACATGTTATCTGTTATTATACAGAGACTCTATAGACTAGACTCTATAGACTAGAGGTCATGTACATGGGAAACGTTATCTGTTATTATACAGAGACTCTATAGACTAGACTCTATAGACTAGAGGTCATGTACATGGGAAACATTATCTGTTATTATACAGAGACTCTATAGACTAGACTCCATAGACTAGAGGTCATGTACACGTTATCTGTTATTATACAGAGACTCTATAGACTAGAGGTCATGTACATGGGAAACGTTATCTGTTATTATACAGAGACTCTATAGACTAGAGGTCATGTACACGTTATCTGTTATTATACAGAGACTCTATAGACTAGAGGTCATGTACACGTTATCTGTCATTATACAGAGACTCTATAGACTAGAGGTCATGTACATGGGAAACGTTATCTGTTATTATACAGAGACTCTATAGACTAGACTCTATAGACTAGAGGTCATGTACATGGGACACGTTATCTGTTATTATACAGAGACTCTATAGACTAGAGGTCATGTACATGGGACATGTTATCTGTTATTATACAGAGACTCTATAGACTAGACTCTATAGACTAGAGGTCATGTACATGGACATGTTATCTGTTATTATACAGAGACTCTATAGACTAGACTCTATAGACTAGAGGTCATGTACATGGGAAACATTATCTGTTATTATACAGAGACTCTATAGACTAGAGGTCATGTACATGGGACACATTATCTGTTATTATACAGAGACTCTATAGACTAGAGGTCATTTCCCTCTCTCTGCATCCAGTCTCTCTCACACACACACACACACACACACACACACACACACACACACACACACACACACACACACACACACACACACACACACACACACACACACACACACACACACACACACACACACGTCTCACATTGTTGCCAAAGTGATGTAAAGAGCCGTCTTCAGTACAGGATATATAGACCAATCATCTGTTAGTACAGGAGCTATAGACCAATCATCTGTTAGTACAGGAGCAATAGACCAATCATCTGTTAGTACAGGAGATATAGACCAATCATCTGTTAGTACAGGAGCTATAGACCAATCATCTGTTAGTACAGGAGCTATAGACCAATCATCTGTTAGTACAGGAGCTATAGACCAATCATCTGTTAGTACAGGAGCTACAGACCAATCATCTGTTAGTACAGGATATATAGACCAATCATCTGTTAGTACAGGAGCTATAGACCAATCATCTGTTACTACAGTAGCTATAGACCAATCATCTGTTAGTACAGGAGCTATAGACCAATCATCTGTTAGTACAGGAGCTATAGACCAATCATCTGTTAGTACAGGAACTATAGACCAATCATCTGTTAGTGCAGGAGCTATAGACCAATCATCTGTTAGTACAGGAGCTATAGACCAATCATCTGTTAGTACAGTATATATAGACCAATCATCTGTTAGTACAGGAGCTATAGACCAATCATCTGTTAGTACAGGAACTATACAACAATCATCTGTTAGTACAGGATATATAGACCAATCATCTGTTACTACAGTATATATAGACCAATCATCTGTTAGTACAGGAGTTATAGAACAATCATATGTTACTACAGTAGCTATAGACCAGTCATCTGTTACTACAGTAGCTATAGACCAATCATCTGTTACGACAATAGCTATAGACCAATCATCTGTTAGTACAGGAGCTATAGACCAATCATCTGTTACTACAGTATATATAGACCAATCATCTGTTAGTACAGTAGCTATAGAACAATCATCTGTTACTACAGTAGCTATAGACCAGTCATCTGTTACTACAGTAGCTATAGACCAATCATCTGTTACGACAATAGCTATAGACCAATCATCTGTTAGTACAGGAGCTATAGACCAATCATCTGTTACTACAGGAGTCTGTCCAGTAGCAGCTCTACAACAACGGCAGGTTGAAGCTTCTGGTCAACTGGCACTAATCTATCATTTCATGCACAGAGCCGTCCTCCATTCATTCCCATTCACCACAGAGCCGTCCTCCATTCATTCCCATTCACCACAGAATCGTCCTCCATTCATTCCCATTCACCACAGAATCATCCTCCATTCATTCCCATTCACCACAGAATCATCCTCCATTCATTCCCATTCACCACAGAGCCGTCCTCCATTCATTCCCCTTCACCACAGAATCGTCCTCCATTCATTCCCATTCAACACAGAATCATCCTCCATTCATTCCCATTCACCACAGAATCGTCCTCCATTCATTCCCATTCACCACAGAATCGTCCTCCATTCATTCGCATTCACCACAGAATCGTCCTCCATTCATTCCCATTCACCACAGAATCATCCTCCATTCATTCCCATTCACCACAGAGCCGTCCTCCATTCATTCCCATTCACCACAGAAGTGTCCTCCATTCATTCCCCTTCACCACAGAATTGTCCTCCATTCTTTCCCATTCACCACAGAATCGTCCTCCATTCATTCGCATTCACCACAGAATCGTCCTCCATTCATTCCCATTCACCACAGAAGTGTCCTCCATTCATTCCCATTCACCACAGAATTGTCCTCCATTCTTTCCCATTCACCACAGAATCGTCCTCCATTCATTCGCATTCACCACAGAATCGTCCTCCATTCATTCCCATTCACCACAGAAGTGTCCTCCATTCATTCCCATTCACCACAGAATCATCCTCCATTCATTCCCATTCACCACAGAATCATCCTCCATTCATTCCCATTCACCACAGAGTATGTCAACTAATCTGCCTCAAAGCCTATTTCTGTGCTGTATTAGCCATATGGTTATGGTGTGTGTGTGTGTGTGTGTGTGTGTGTGTGTGTGTGTGTGTGTGTGTGTGTGTGTGTGTGTGTGTGTGTGTGTGTGTGTGTGTGTGTGTGTGTATGTGTGTGTGTGTGTGTGTGTGTGTGTGTGTGTGTGTGTTGCAGTGTCTGGAGCTGTAGTACTCACAGAAAATGACAAACATCTTCATTAAGTGGTCAGGCTGTTTAGGGAACCATGTAGCGTGTGATTGCAAACACACATTTCCTTTGTCATGACTTGACACCTGATTAATTGCGACCAGACTTCCCATATCCCATATGCTGAACATGTTCCCCTCCCCCACTGTAATGTATCAATTTAATTAACTCAGATCAACCACACGATTGATCTGTTCTGAATTCTAGGGTGAGGTGTTCCAATAGTCATTATAGGGAGGACTCTAGTGCCTTTATAGGGGAGGGCTCTAGTGTCTTTATAGGGGAGGACTCTAGTGTCTTTATAGGGAGGTCTCTAGTGTCTTTATAGGGGAGGACTCTAGTGTCTTTATAGGGGAGGACTCTAGTGTCTTTATAGGGGAGGACTCTAGTGTCTTTATAGGGGAAGGACTTGTGTCTTTATAGGGGAGGACTCTAGTGTCTTTATAGGGGAGGACTCTAGTGTCTTTATAGGGGAGGACTCTAGTGTCTTTATAGGGGAGGCCTCTAGTGTCTTTATAGGGGGAGGACTCTAGTGTCTTTATAGGGGAGGACTCTAGTGTCTTTATAGGGGAGGACTCTAGTGTCTTTATAGGGGGAGGACTCTAGTGTCTTTATAGGGGAAGGACTTGTGTCTTTATAGGGGAAGGACTCGTGTCTTTATAGGGGAGGACTCTAGTGTCTTTATAGGGGGAGGGTTCTAGTGTCTTTATAGGGGAGGACTCTAGTATCTTTATAGGGGAGGACTCTAGTGTCTTTATAGGGGAGGACTCTAGTGTCTTTATAGGGGGAGGACTCTAGTGTCTTTATAGGGAAGGACTCGTGTCTTTATAGGGGAGGACTCTAGTGTCTTTATAGGGGAGGATTCTAGTGTCTTTATAGGGGAGGACTCTAGTGTCTTTATAGGGGAGGACTCTAGTGTCTTTATAGGGGAGGACTCTAGTGTCTTTATAGGGGAGGACTCTAGTGTCTTTATAGGGGAAGGACTCGTGTCTTTATAGGGGAAGGACTCGTGTCTTTATAGGGGAGGACTCTAGTGTCTTTATAGGGGGAGGACTCTAGTGTCTTTATAGGGGAGGACTCTAGTGTCTTTATAGGGGAAGGACTTGTGTCTTTATAGGGGAGGACTCTAGTGTCTTTATAGGGGGAGGACTCTAGTGTCTTTATAGGGAAGGACTCTAGTGTCTTTATAGGGGAGGTCTCTAGTGTCTTTATAGGGGAGGACTCTAGTGTCTTTATAGGGGGACTCTAGTGTCTTTATAGGGGAGGACTCTAGTGTCTTTATAGGGGAAGGACTAGTGTCTTTATAGGGGGAGGACTCTAGGGTCTTTATAGGGGAGGATTCTAGTGTCTTTATAGGGGAGGACTCTAGTGTCTTTATAGGGGGAGGACTCTAGTGTCTTTATAGGGGAGGATTCTAGTGTCTTTATAGGGGGAGTACTCTAGTGTCTTTATAGGGAAGGACTCTAGTGTCTTTATAGGGGAGGACTCTAGTGTCTTTATAGGGGAAGGACTCGTGTCTTTATAGGGGAGGACTCTAGTGTCTTTATAGGGGAGGACTCTAGTGTCTTTATAGGGGGAGGACTCTAGTGTCTTTATAGGGGAGGACTCTAGTGTCTTTATAGGGGAGGACTCTAGTGTCTTTATAGGGGGACTCTAGTGTCTTTATAGGGGAGGACTCTAGTGTCTTTATAGGGGAAGGACTAGTGTCTTTATAGGGGAGGACTCTGGTGTCTTTATAGGGGAGGATTCTAGTGTCTTTATAGGGGAGGACTCTAGTGTCTTTATAGGGGAGGACTCTAGTGTCTTTATAGGGGAGGACTCTAGTGTCTTTATAGGGGAGGACTCTAGTGTCTTTATAGGGGAGGACTCTAGTGTCTTTATAGGGGAGGACTCTAGTGTCTTTATAGGGGAAGGACTCTAGTGTCTTTATAGGGGGAGGACTCTAGTGTCTTTATAGAGGGAGGACTCTAGTGTCTTTATGGGGGGAGGACTCTAGTATCTTTATAGGGGGAGGACTATAGTGTCTTTATAGCCAACATTTAGCAGTACATTTCAGGCTAGTTTACAAGATGAAATCCCAACACAAAGCCATTGCATATGTCTCTACTCTCTACATGATGTACCAGTTGGCAGGCACCATGTACTCTACAGAGAACACAGTGGAAAAGCATCACCACTGAGATACATATGAATCCGAGAAGCCTCTTTTTTTCCATGCCCACCAGGAAGGAGGAGGGTTATAGTAACATACCATGAAAGGTACCCTTTACCCCATGGCCTTCTACTCCTGTTAACACTGTCTCATCTAGCCCTGTCTCCCTATCTAGCCCCATCTTGCCCCGTCTCCCCCATCAGGCTCCAGCTAGCCCTGTCTCCCTATCTAGCTCCATCTAACCCTGTCTCCCTATCTAGCTCCATCTAGCCCGGTCTCCCCCATCTAGCTCCATCTAGCCCGGTCTCCCCCATCTAGCTCCATCTAGCCCTGTCTCCCTATCTAGCTCCATCTAACCCTGTCTCCCCCATCTAGCTCCATCTAACCCTGTCTCCCTATCTAGCTCCATCTAGCCCGGTCTCCCCATCTAGCTCCATCTAGCCCTGTCTCCCTATCTAGCTCCATCTAACCCTGTCTCCCCATCTAGCTCCATCTAACCCTGTCTCCCTATCTAGCTCCATCTAACCCTGTCTCCCCATCTAGCTCCATCTAACCCTGTCTCCCTATCTAGCTCCATCTAACCCTGTCTCCCCATCTAGCTCCATCTAACCCTGTCTCCCCCATCTAGCTCCATCTAACCCTGTCTCCCCCATCTAGCTCCATCTAACCCTGTCTCCCTATCTAGCTCCATCTAGCCCTGTCTCCCGCATCTAGCTCCATCTAGCCCTGTCTCCCCCATCTAGCTCCATCTAACCCTGTCTCCCTATCTAGCTCCATCTAGCCCTGTCTCCCGCATCTATCTCCATCTAGCCCGGTCTCCCCCATCTAGCTCCATCTAACCCTGTCTCCCCCATCTAGCTCCATCTAACCCTGTCTCCCTATCTAGCTCCATCTAGCCCTGTCTCCCGCATCTAGCTCCATCTAGCCCTGTCTCCCCCATCTAGCTCCATCTAACCCTGTCTCCCTATCTAGCTCCATCTAGCCCTGTCTCCCTATCTAGCTCCATCTAGCCCTGTCTCCCGCATCTAGCTCCATCTAAACAACAGAGTTACACTCCAACCTAAACAACAGAGTTACATTCCAACCTAAACAACAGAGTTACACTCTAACCTAAACAACAGAGTTACACTCCAACCTAAACAACAGAGTTACATTCCAACCTAAACAACAGAGTTACACTCTAACCCAAACAACAGAGTTACACTCTAACCTAAACAACAGAGTTACACTCTAACCTAAACAACAGAGTTACACTCTAACCTAAACAACAGAGTTACACTCTAACCTAAACAACAGAGTTACACTCTAACCTAAACAACAGAGTTACACTCCAACCCAAACAACAGAGTTACACTCCAACCTAAACAACAGAGTTACACTCTAACCTAAACAACAGAGTTACACTCTAACCTAAGAGTTACACTCTAACCTAAACAACAGAGTTACACTCTAACCTAAACAACAGAGTTACACTCTAACCTAAACAACAGAGTTACACTCCGAACCTAAACAACAGAGTTACACTCTAACCTAAACAACAGAGTTACACTCTAACCTAAACAACAGAGTTACACTCTAACCTAAACAACAGAGTTACACTCTAACCTAAACAACAGAGTTACACTCTAACCTAAACAACAGAGTTACACTCTAACCTAAACAACAGAGTTACACTCCAACCCAAACAACAGAGTTACACTCTAACCCAAACAACAGAGTTACACTCTAACCTAAACAACAGAGTTACACTCTAACTTAAACAACAGAGTTACACTCCAACCGAGCCAGTCTGTCTGAAAGGGCAGAGAAGGACACAGTGGGACAGTGTGAGACAACAGGACTAGGAATGTCTTTACACTGATCCATGGTACTGTACTAATAGAGACAACGGGACTAGGAATGTCTTTACACTGATCCATGGTACTGTACTAATAGAGACAACAGGACTAGGAATGTCTTTACACTGATCCATGGTACTGTACTAATAGAGACAACGGGACTAGGAATGTCTTTACACTGATCCATGGTACTGTACTAATAGAGACAACGGACTAGGAATGTCTTTACACTGATCCATGGTACTGTACTAATAGAGACAACGGGACTAGGAATGTCTTTACACTGATCCATGATACTGTACTAATAGAGACAACGGGACTAGGAATGTCTTTACACTGATCCATGATACTGTACTAATAGAGACAACGGGACTAGGAATGTCTTTACACTGATCCATGGTACTGTACTAATAGAGACAACGGGATGGAGAGCTTGTCTTCTCTGTGTTTCTGCTGTCTTCATAGTCTATGTGAGGAGAAGCAACATCAGAGAGCAAGAGAGAGAGAGACATTAAAGAAGAGAGTGATACTCACCCTTAATGCAAATTCAGAACCTAAGCCAGAGTAGTGATGTCATTACGCCAGTCACACAGTGCTACAGGATTTGATTTCTGTGTTAATGCAAAGCATCTTAAGGCTATCTGCCTGCCCAGGCTGAGGTGGAATGATTCACACACCAGGAAATGAAGGCAACAGTACCACAGATGAATTACTATGGAGATGAACACAACAGGATCCTTTACTCCATTACTGTGGAGATGAACACAACAGGATCCTTCCATCAGGAAGTAGTCCCACAGATGAATTACCATGGAGATGAACACAACAGGATCCTTCCATCAGGAAGTAGTCCCACAGATGAATTACTATGGAGATGAACACAGCCTTACCCAATCTCATCTCTACACCAGTATCCAGTATTCTAGAAACAGTGTTTTTACAGTAATTTGGATGGTTGTAAAAACCAATAGGGACAAGGTTTTGTAACAGCTTTGAGGCAATATGCTGCTAGGTCTAAAAATACAAGAGTCAAGGTTGGTACAGAGGTAAAATGGCATGAACACACTGCGTACGCTGTAACATCATAATGTTCAAATGCCCACTGTAGCCTGAGGAGTGGGCCTTATCTGGTGTGGATTGACTGACTAGACCAGATTCACATCAAAGGCATGCACTGTGTTATACTGTAAGTTCATTAGTATCTGATTCTGTTCCCTGTGGTGAACACACACACACAAGGAGCAAGTAAAATGTGACTGTAGTCTATTTCCTGTTCTGTGTCAGTTGAGTTTACAACAATTGTCAGCTGGATTTAACGAGACACTATAATCAAGATGCCCTGGAGTTATTAAACAGCAGGCTGTAAACAATGACTAGAGAAAAGAAATGTGAGCTTCTTACTGCAGGCTAGGCAGCCAGAAAGAGACCTTTCTCTGTTACATACACACACACACACACACACACACACACACACACACACACACACACACACACACACACACACACACACACACACACACACACACACACACACACACACACACACACACACACACACACACACACACACACACAGGGGAGAGAGAGAGAGAGAGAGAGAGAGAGAGAGAGAGAGAGAGAGAGAGAGAGAGAGAAAGAGGAAAAGACAAAGAAACAGGGAGACAGATGGAGGGAGAAATGAGAAAGAGGGTAATGAGAAAAGGCAAGAGAGAGTTGACAAGGGAGAGTTGGCATGGTAGAACAAACAGAAGAGGTCTGAATGTCTAGGAGGTCTGAGAGAAGGTTAATATTGACTGAGTATAGTTCCATTCACACACAGTTACAGAGAGAAAACACAGCATTGGGCCCTTCCTGTTATTAGTATCACCAAAAGGAAAACGATTTTCTCCTTCGCCTAGTGATACATCTAATTTGGGACTCCGTTTCAGAAGAACCTTGAGGAGAATCAAACAGCACAGAGAGGATTCACACAGTCACACTGCTACTATTGTTACCATCCACTTCTAGTCTACCACAGAAACACACACACACACAGCTACTATTGTTTACATCCACTTCTAGTCTACCACAGAAACACACACACACACACACACACACACACACACACACACACACACACACACACACACACACACACACACACACACACGGTCATCAGCCCATGGTCGTGGTATTATTATTGGTATTTCCCTAAGCTATCTAGGAGAGGATACAGTAGCTGATTGAAAGACCACACAATGATATGGCTGACAATGGACAATCACAAGAAGTTGACTTTAGACATGTGATCTGTTTAGGATAGAACCTCATGGGCTCTGGCCCAAAGTAGTGCACTATATTGGGAAGGCCCAGACTTCCTTTTCCCCCAAAACATGGATCCCAACACGGATCAATGACCCGGGGTTAAATTCCCTGTTTTCCATGTAGTCCTGTGTTTACATTTACATGAGTGATTTAGCAGACGCTCTCATCCAGAGAGACTTACAGGAGCAATTAGGGTTCAGTGCCTCGCTCTCCTTTCATAAACACACACTGAAACTAAGATCAGTGCTGTGATAACTCAGAGTTACAACACTGTGTACCTAACAACAGAGACACCCTGTCAGACACTGTATCTAACAACAGAGACACCATGTCATACACTGTATCTAACAACAGAGACCCTGTCAGACACTGTATCTAACAACAGAGACACCCTGTCAGACACTGTATCTAACAACAGAGACACCCTGTCAGACACTGTATCTAACAACAGAGACACCATGTCATACACTGTATCTAACAACAGAGACCCTGTCAGACACTGTATCTAACAACAGAGACACCCTGTCAGACACTGTATCTAACAACAGAGACACCATGTCATACACTGTATCTAACAACAGAGACCCTGTCAGACACTGTATCTAACAACAGAGACACCCTGTCAGACACTGTATCTAACAACAGAGACACCCTGTCAGACACTGTATCTAACCACAGAGACCCTGTCAGACACTGTATCTAACAACAGAGACCCTGTCAGACACTGTATCTAACAACAGAGACCCTGTCAGACACTGTATCTAACAACAGAGACCCTGTCAGACACTGTATCTAACCACAGAGACCCTGTCAGACACTGTATCTAACCACAGAGACACCATGTCAGACACTGTATCTAACAACAGAGACCCTGTCAGACACTGTATCTAACAAAAGAGACACCATGTCAGACACTGTATCTAACAACAGAGACACCATGTCAGACACTGTAT
Organism: Oncorhynchus nerka; assembly: GCF_034236695.1. Classification (NCBI taxonomy): domain Eukaryota; kingdom Metazoa; phylum Chordata; class Actinopteri; order Salmoniformes; family Salmonidae; genus Oncorhynchus; species Oncorhynchus nerka. The sequence goes on along the minus strand of NW_027040038.1, from coordinate 118,833 downwards.
CTAACAACAGAGACACCATGTCAGACACTGTATCTAACAACAGAGACACCATGTCAGACACTGTATCTAACAACAGAGACACCCTGTCAGACACTGTATCTAACAACAGAGACCCTGTCAGACACTGTATCTAACAGACACCATGTCAGACACTGTATATAACAGACACCATGTCAGACACTGTATCTAACAACAGAGACACCCTGTCAGACACTGTATCTAACAACAGAGACACCCTGTCAGACACTGTATCTAACAACAGAGACACCCTGTCAGACACTGTATCTAACAACAGAGACCCTGTCAGACACTGTATCTAACAGACACCATGTCAGACACTGTATCTAACAACAGAGACACCCTGTCAGACACTGTATCTAACAACAGAGACACCATGTCAGACACTGTATCTAACAACAGAAACACCATGTCAGACACTGTATCTAACAACAGAGACACCATGTCAGACACTGTATCTAACAACAGAGACCCTGTCAGACACTGTATCTAACAGACACCATGTCAGACACTGTATCTAACAACAGAGACACCCTGTCAGACACTGTATCTAACAACAGAGACACCCTGTCAGACACTGTATCTAACAACAGAGACCCTGTCAGACACTGTATCTAACAGACACCATGTCAGACACTGTATCTAACAACAGAGACACCCTGTCAGACACTGTATCTAACAGACACCATGTCAGACACTGTATCTAACAACAGAGACACCATGTCAGACACTGTATCTAACAACAGAGACCCTGTCAGACACTGTATCTAACAACAGAGACCCTGTCAGACACGGTATCTAACAACAGAGACACCATGTCAGACACTGTATCTAACAACAGAGACACCATGTCAGACACTGTATCTAACAACAGAGACACCATGTCAGACACTGTATCTAACAACAGAGACACCATGTCAGACACTTTATCTAACAAAAGAGACACCCTGTCAGACACTGTATCTAACCACAGAGACCCTGTCAGACACTGTATCTAACAACAGAGACCCTGTCAGACACTGTATCTAACAACAGAGACCCTGTCAGACACTGTATCTAACAACAGAGACCCTGTCAGACACTGTATCTAACCACAGAGACCCTGTCAGACACTGTATCTAACCACAGAGACACCATGTCAGACACTGTATCTAACAACAGAGACCCTGTCAGACACTGTATCTAACAAAAGAGACACCATGTCAGACACTGTATCTAACAACAGAGACACCATGTCAGACACTGTATCTAACAACAGAGACACCATGTCAGACACTGTATCTAACAACAGAGACACCATGTCAGACACTGTATCTAAAAACAGAGGCACCATGTCAGACACTGTATCTAACAACAGAGACACCATGTCAGACACTGTATCTAACAACAGAGACACCCTGTCAGACACTGTATCTAACCACAGAGACCCTGTCAGACACTGTATCTAACCACAGAGACACCATGTCAGACACTGTATCTAACAACAGAGACACCATGTCAGACACTGTATCTAACAACAGAGACCCTGTCAGACACTGTATCTAACAACAGAGACACCATGTCAGACACTGTATCTAACAACAGACACCATGTCAGACACTGTATCTAACAACAGAGACACCATGTCAGACACTGTATCTAACAACAGAGACCATGTCAGACACTGTATCTAACAGACACCATGTCAGACACTGTATCTAACAGACACCATGTCAGACACTGTATCTAACAACAGAGACACCATGTCAGACACTGTATCTAACGACAGAGACCCTGTCAGACACTGTATCTAACAACAGAGACCCTGTCAGACACTGTATCTAACAACAGAGACCCTGTCAGACACTGTATCTAACAACAGAGACACCCTGTCAGACACTGTATCTAACAACAGAGACACCATGTCAGACACTGTATCTAACAACAGAGACACCCTGTCAGACACTGTATCTAACAACAGATACACCATGTCAGACACTGTATCTAACAACAGAGACACCCTGTCAGACACTGTATCTAACAGACACCATGTCAGACACTGTATCTAACAACAGAGGCACCCTGTCAGACACTGTATCTAACAACAGAGACACCATGTCAGACACTGTATCTAACAACAGAGACACCATGTCAGACACTGTATCTAACAACAGAGACACCATGTCAGACACTGTATCTAACAACAGAGACACCCTGTCAGACACTGTATCTAACAACAGAGACACCATGTCAGACACTGTATCTAACAACAGAGACACCTGTCAGACACTGTATCTAACAGACACCATGTCCAGACACTGTATCTAACAACAGAGGCACCCTGTCAGACACTGTATCTAACAACAGAGACACCATGTCAGACACTGTATCTAACAACAGAGACCCTGTCAGACACTGTATCTAACAGACACCATGTCAGACACTGTATCTAACAACAGAGACACCATGTCATACACTGTATCTAACAACAGAGAACCTGTCAGACACTGTATCTAACAACAGAGACACCATGTCAGACATTGTATCTAACAACAGAGACCCTTTCAGACACTGTATCTAACAACAGAGACACCATGTCAGACACTGTATCTAACAACAGAGACACCATGTCATACACTGTATCTAACAACAGAGACCCTGTCAGACACTGTATCTAACCACAGAGACCCTGTCAGACACTGTATCTAACCACAGAGACACCATGTCAGACACTGTATCTAACAACAGAGACCCTGTCAGACACTGTATCTAACAAAAGAGACACCATGTCAGACACTGTATCTAACAACAGAGACACCATGTCAGACACTGTATCTAACAACAGAGACACCATGTCAGACACTTTATCTAACAAAAGAGACACCCTGTCAGACACTGTATCTAACCACAGAGACCCTGTCAGACACTGTATCTAACAACAGAGACCCTGTCAGACACTGTATCTAACAACAGAGACCCTGTCAGACACTGTATCTAACAACAGAGACCCTGTCAGACACTGTATCTAACCACAGAGACCCTGTCAGACACTGTATCTAACCACAGAGACACCATGTCAGACACTGTATCTAACAACAGAGACCCTGTCAGACACTGTATCTAACAAAAGAGACACCATGTCAGACACTGTATCTAACAACAGAGACACCATGTCAGACACTGTATCTAACAACAGAGACCCTGTCAGACACTGTATCTAACAACAGAGACCCTGTCAGACACTGTATCTAACAACAGAGACACCCTGTCAGACACTGTATCTAACAACAGAGACACCATGTCAGACACTGTATCTAACAACAGAGACACCCTGTCAGACACTGTATCTAACAACAGATACACCATGTCAGACACTGTATCTAACAACAGAGACACCCTGTCAGACACTGTATCTAACAGACACCATGTCAGACACTGTATCTAACAACAGAGGCACCCTGTCAGACACTGTATCTAACAACAGAGACACCATGTCAGACACTGTATCTAACAACAGAGACACCATGTCAGACACTGTATCTAACAACAGAGACACCATGTCAGACACTGTATCTAACAACAGAGACACCCTGTCAGACACTGTATCTAACAACAGAGACACCATGTCAGACATTGTATCTAACAACAGAGACACCCTGTCAGACACTGTATCTAACAGACACCATGTCAGACACTGTATCTAACAACAGAGGCACCCTGTCAGACACTGTATCTAACAACAGAGACACCATGTCAGACACTGTATCTAACAACAGAGACCCTGTCAGACACTGTATCTAACAGACACCATGTCAGACACTGTATCTAACAACAGAGACACCATGTCATACACTGTATCTAACAACAGAGAACCTGTCAGACACTGTATCTAACAACAGAGACACCATGTCAGACATTGTATCTAACAACAGAGACCCTTTCAGACACTGTATCTAACAACAGAGACACCATGTCAGACACTGTATCTAACAACAGAGACCCTGTCAGACACTGTATCTAACCACAGAGACCCTGTCAGACACTGTATCTAACCACAGAGACACCATGTCAGACACTGTATCTAACAACAGAGACCCTGTCAGACACTGTATCTAACAAAAGAGACACCATGTCAGACACTGTATCTAACAACAGAGACACCATGTCAGACACTGTATCTAACAACAGAGACACCATGTCAGACACTTTATCTAACAAAAGAGACACCCTGTCAGACACTGTATCTAACCACAGAGACCCTGTCAGACACTGTATCTAACAACAGAGACCCTGTCAGACACTGTATCTAACAACAGAGACCCTGTCAGACACTGTATCTAACAACAGAGACCCTGTCAGACACTGTATCTAACCACAGAGACCCTGTCAGACACTGTATCTAACCACAGAGACACCATGTCAGACACTGTATCTAACAACAGAGACCCTGTCAGACACTGTATCTAACAAAAGAGACACCATGTCAGATACTGTATCTAACAACAGAGACACCATGTCAGACACTGTATCTAACAACAGAGACACCATGTCAGACACTGTATCTAACAACAGAGACACCATGTCAGACACTGTATCTAAAAACAGAGGCACCATGTCAGACACTGTATCTAACAACAGAGACACCATGTCAGACACTGTATCAACAACAGAGACACCCTGTCAGACACTGTATCTAACCACAGAGACCCTGTCAGACACTGGCACAGAGACACCATGTCAGACACTGTATCTAACAACAGAGCCACCATGTCAGACACTGTATCTAACAACAGAGACCCTGTCAGACACTGTATCTAACAACAGAGACACCATGTCAGACACTGTATCTAACAACAGACACCATGTCAGACACTGTATCTAACAACAGAGACACCATGTCAGACACTGTATCTAACAACAGAGACCATGTCAGACACTGTATCTAACAGACACCATGTCAGACACTGTATCTAACAGACACCATGTCAGACACTGTATCTAACAACAGAGACACCATGTCAGACACTGTATCTAACGACAGAGACCCTGTCAGACACTGTATCTAACAACAGAGACCCTGTCAGACACTGTATCTAACAACAGAGACCCTGTCAGACACTGTATCTAACAACAGAGACACCCTGTCAGACACTGTATCTAACAACAGAGACACCATGTCAGACACTGTATCTAACAACAGAGACACCCTGTCAGACACTGTATCTAACAACAGATACACCATGTCAGACACTGTATCTAACAACAGAGACACCCTGTCAGACACTGTATCTAACAGACACCATGTCAGACACTGTATCTAACAACAGAGGCACCCTGTCAGACACTGTATCTAACAACAGAGACACCATGTCAGACACTGTATCTAACAACAGAGACACCATGTCAGACACTGTATCTAACAACAGAGACACCATGTCAGACACTGTATCTAACAACAGAGACACCCTGTCAGACACTGTATCTAACAACAGAGACACCATGTCAGACACTGTATCTAACAACAGAGACACCCTGTCAGACACTGTATCTAACAGACACCATGTCAGACACTGTATCTAACAACAGAGGCACCCTGTCAGACACTGTATCTAACAACAGAGACACCATGTCAGACACTGTATCTAACAACAGAGACCCTGTCAGACACTGTATCTAACAGACACCATGTCAGACACTGTATCTAACAACAGAGACACCATGTCATACACTGTATCTAACAACAGAGAACCTGTCAGACACTGTATCTAACAACAGAGACACCATGTCAGACATTGTATCTAACAACAGAGACCCTTTCAGACACTGTATCTAACAACAGAGACACCATGTCAGACACTGTATCTAACAACAGAGACACCATGTCATACACTGTATCTAACAACAGAGACCCTGTCAGACACTGTATCTAACCACAGAGACCCTGTCAGACACTGTATCTAACCACAGAGACACCATGTCAGACACTGTATCTAACAACAGAGACCCTGTCAGACACTGTATCTAACAAAAGAGACACCATGTCAGACACTGTATCTAACAACAGAGACACCATGTCAGACACTGTATCTAACAACAGAGACACCATGTCAGACACTGTATCTAACAACAGAGACACCATGTCAGACACTGTATCTAACAACAGAGACACCATGTCAGACACTGTATCTAACAACAGAGACACCATGTCAGACACTGTATCTAAAACAGAGGCACCATGTCAGACACTGTATCTAACAACAGAGACACCATGTCAGACACTGTATCTAACAACAGAGACACCCTGTCAGACACTGTATCTAACCACAGAGACCGTGTCAGACACTGTATCTAACCACAGAGACACCATGTCAGACACTGTATCTAACAACAGAGACACCATGTCAGACACTGTATCTAACAACAGAGACCCTGTCAGACACTGTATCTAACAACAGAGACACCATGTCAGACACTGTATCTAACAACAGACACCATGTCAGACACTGTATCTAACAACAAAGACCATGTCAGACACTGTATCTAACAACAGAGACACCATGTCAGACACTGTATCTAACAACAGAGACACCCTGTCAGACACTGTATCTAACAACAGATACACCATGTCAGACACTGTATCTAACAACAGAGACACCCTGTCAGACACTGTATCTAACAGACACCATGTCAGACACTGTATCTAACAACAGAGGCACCCTGTCAGACACTGTATCTAACAACAGAGACACCATGTCAGACACTGTATCTAACAACAGAGAGACCATGTCAGACACTGTATCTAACAACAGAGACACCATGTCAGACACTGTATCTAACAACAGAGACACCCTGTCAGACACTGTATCTAACAACAGAGACACCATGTCAGACACTGTATCTAACAACAGAGACACCCTGTCAGACACTGTATCTAACAACAGAGACACCATGTCAGACACTGTATCTAACAACAGAGAGACCATGTCAGACACTGTATCTAACAACAGAGACACCATGTCAGACACTGTATCTAACAACAGAGACACCCTGTCAGACACTGTATCTAACAACAGAGACACCATGTCAGACACTGTATCTAACAACAGAGACACCCTGTCAGACACTGTATCTAACAGACACCATGTCAGACACTGTATCTAACAACAGAGGCACCCTGTCAGACACTGTATCTAACAACAGAGACACCATGTCAGACACTGTATCTAACAACAGAGACCCTGTCAGACACTGTATCTAACAGACACCATGTCAGACACTGTATCTAACAACAGAGACACCATGTCATACACTGTATCTAACAACAGAGAACCTGTCAGACACTGTATCTAACAACAGAGACACCATGTCAGACATTGTATCTAACAACAGAGACCCTTTCAGACACTGTATCTAACAACAGAGACACCATGTCAGACACTGTATCTAACAACAAAGACACCATGTCATACACTGTATCTAACAACAGAGACCCTGTCAGACACTGTATCTAACAACAGAGACCCTGTCAGACACTGTATCTAACCACAGAGACACCATGTCAGACACTGTATCTAACAACAGAGACACCATGTCAGACACTGTATCTAACAACAGAGACACCATGTCAGACACTGTATCTAACAACAGAGACACCATGTCAGACACTGTATCTAACAACAGAGACACCATGTCAGACACTGTATCTAACAGACACCCTGTCAGACACTGTATCTAACAACAGAGACCCTGTCAGACACTGTATCTAACAACAGAGACACCATGTCAGACACTGTATCTAACAACAGAGACCCTGTCAGACACTGTATCTAACAACAGAGACACCCTGTCAGACACTGTATCTAACAGACACCATGTCAGACACTGTATCTAACAACAGAGGCACCCTGTCAGACACTGTATCTAACAACAGAGGCACCCTGTCAGACACTGTATCTAACAACAGAGACACCATGTCAGACACTGTATCTAACAACAGAGACACCATGTCAGACACTGTATCTAACAACAGAGACACCATGTCAGACACTGTATCTAACAACAGAGACACCCTGTCAGACACTGTATCTAACAACAGAGACACCATGTCAGACACTGTATCTAACAACAGAGACACCCTGTCAGACACTGTATCTAACAGACACCATGTCAGACACTGTATCTAACAACAGAGGCACCCTGTCAGACACTGTATCTAACAACAGAGACACCATGTCAGACACTGTATCTAACAACAGAGACACCATGTCAGACACTGTATCTAACAACAGAGACACCATGTCAGACACTGTATCTAACAACAGAGACACCATGTCAGACACTGTATCTAACAGACACCATGTCAGACACTGTATCTAACAACAGAGACCCTGTCAGACACTGTATCTAACAACAGAGACACCATGTCAGACACTGTATCTAACAACAGAGACCCTGTCAGACACTGTATCTAACAACAGAGACCCTGTCAGACACTGTATCTAACAACAGAGACACCCTGTCAGACACTGTATCTAACAGAGACCCTGTCAGACACTGTATCTAACAACAGAGACCCTGTCAGACACTGTATCTAACAACAGAGACCCTGTCAGACACTGTATCTAACAACAGAGACCCTGTCAGACACTGTATCTAACCACAGAGACCCTGTCAGACACTGTATCTAACCACAGAGACACCATGTCAGACACTGTATCTAACAACAGAGACCCTGTCAGACACTGTATCTAACAAAAGAGACACCATGTCAGACACTGTATCTAACAACAGATACACCATGTCAGACACTGTATCTAACAACAGAGACACCCTGTCAGACACTGTATCTAACAGACACCATGTCAGACACTGTATCTAACAACAGAGGCACCCTGTCAGACACTGTATCTAACAACAGAGACACCATGTCAGACACTGTATCTAACAACAGAGACACCATGTCAGACACTGTATCTAACAACAGAGACACCATGTCAGACACTGTATCTAACAACAGAGACCCTGTCAGACACTGTATCTAACAGACACCATGTCAGACACTGTATCTAACAACAGAGACCCTGTCAGACACTGTATCTAACAACAGAGACACCCTGTCAGACACTGTATCTAACAACAGATACACCATGTCAGACACTGTATCTAACAACAGAGACACCCTGTCAGACACTGTATCTAACAGACACCATGTCAGACACTGTATCTAACAACAGAGGCACCCTGTCAGACACTGTATCTAACAACAGAGACACCATGTCAGACACTGTATCTAACAACAGAGACACCATGTCAGACACTGTATCTAACAACAGAGACACCATGTCAGACACTGTATCTAACAACAGAGACACCCTGTCAGACACTGTATCTAACAACAGAGACACCATGTCAGACACTGTATCTAACAACAGAGACACCCTGTCAGACACTGTATCTAACAGACACCATGTCAGACACTGTATCTAACAACAGAGGCACCCTGTCAGACACTGTATCTAACAACAGAGACACCATGTCAGACACTGTATCTAACAACAGAGACCCTGTCAGACACTGTATCTAACAGACACCATGTCAGACACTGTATCTAACAACAGAGACACCATGTCATACACTGTATCTAACAACAGAGAACCTGTCAGACACTGTATCTAACAACAGAGACACCATGTCAGACATTGTATCTAACAACAGAGACCCTTTCAGACACTGTATCTAACAACAGAGACACCATGTCATACACTGTATCTAACAACAGAGACCCTGTCAGACACTGTATCTAACCACAGAGACCCTGTCAGACACTGTATCTAACCACAGAGACACCATGTCAGACACTGTATCTAACAACAGAGACCCTGTCAGACACTGTATCTAACAAAAGAGACACCATGTCAGACACTGTATCTAACAACAGAGACACCATGTCAGACACTGTATCTAACAACAGAGACACCATGTCAGACACTGTATCTAACAACAGAGACACCATGTCAGACACTGTATCTAACAACAGAGACACCATGTCATACACTGTATCTAACAACAGAGACCCTGTCAGACACTGTATCTAACCACAGAGACCCTGTCAGACACTGTATCTAACCACAGAGACACCATGTCAGACACTGTATCTAACAACAGAGACCCTGTCAGACACTGTATCTAACAAAAGAGACACCATGTCAGACACTGTATCTAACAACAGAGACACCATGTCAGACACTGTATCTAACAACAGAGACACCATGTCAGACACTGTATCTAACAACAGAGACACCATGTCAGACACTGTATCTAACAACAGAGACACCATGTCAGACACTGTATCTAACAACAGAGACACCATGTCAGACACTGTATCTAAAAACAGAGGCACCATGTCAGACACTGTATCTAACAACAGAGACACCATGTCAGACACTGTATCTAACAACAGAGACACCCTGTCAGACACTGTATCTAACCACAGAGACCCTGTCAGACACTGTATCTAACCACAGAGACACCATGTCAGACACTGTATCTAACAACAGAGACACCATGTCAGACACTGTATCTAACAACAGAGACCCTGTCAGACACTGTATCTAACAACAGAGACACCATGTCAGACACTGTATCTAACAACAGACACCATGTCAGACACTGTATCTAACAACAAAGACCATGTCAGACACTGTATCTAACAACAGAGACACCATGTCAGACACTGTATCTAACAACAGAGACACCCTGTCAGACACTGTATCTAACAACAGATACACCATGTCAGACACTGTATCTAACAACAGAGACACCCTGTCAGACACTGTATCTAACAGACACCATGTCAGACACTGTATCTAACAACAGAGGCACCCTGTCAGACACTGTATCTAACAACAGAGACACCATGTCAGACACTGTATCTAACAACAGAGAGACCATGTCAGACACTGTATCTAACAACAGAGACACCATGTCAGACACTGTATCTAACAACAGAGACACCCTGTCAGACACTGTATCTAACAACAGAGACACCATGTCAGACACTGTATCTAACAACAGAGACACCCTGTCAGACACTGTATCTAACAGACACCATGTCAGACACTGTATCTAACAACAGAGGCACCCTGTCAGACACTGTATCTAACAACAGAGACACCATGTCAGACACTGTATCTAACAACAGAGACCCTGTCAGACACTGTATCTAACAGACACCATGTCAGACACTGTATCTAACAACAGAGACACCATGTCATACACTGTATCTAACAACAGAGAACCTGTCAGACACTGTATCTAACAACAGAGACACCATGTCAGACATTGTATCTAACAACAGAGACCCTTTCAGACACTGTATCTAACAACAGAGACACCATGTCAGACACTGTATCTAACAACAAAGACACCATGTCATACACTGTATCTAACAACAGAGACCCTGTCAGACACTGTATCTAACAACAGAGACCCTGTCAGACACTGTATCTAACCACAGAGACACCATGTCAGACACTGTATCTAACAACAGAGACACCATGTCAGACACTGTATCTAACAACAGAGACACCATGTCAGACACTGTATCTAACAACAGAGACACCATGTCAGACACTGTATCTAACAACAGAGACACCATGTCAGACACTGTATCTAACAGACACCCTGTCAGACACTGTATCTAACAACAGAGACCCTGTCAGACACTGTATCTAACAACAGAGACACCATGTCAGACACTGTATCTAACAACAGAGACCCTGTCAGACACTGTATCTAACAACAGAGACACCCTGTCAGACACTGTATCTAACAGACACCATGTCAGACACTGTATCTAACAACAGAGGCACCCTGTCAGACACTGTATCTAACAACAGAGGCACCCTGTCAGACACTGTATCTAACAACAGAGACACCATGTCAGACACTGTATCTAACAACAGAGACACCATGTCAGACACTGTATCTAACAACAGAGACACCATGTCAGACACTGTATCTAACAACAGAGACACCCTGTCAGACACTGTATCTAACAACAGAGACACCATGTCAGACACTGTATCTAACAACAGAGACACCCTGTCAGACACTGTATCTAACAGACACCATGTCAGACACTGTATCTAACAACAGAGGCACCCTGTCAGACACTGTATCTAACAACAGAGACACCATGTCAGACACTGTATCTAACAACAGAGACACCATGTCAGACACTGTATCTAACAACAGAGACACCATGTCAGACATTGTATCTAACAACAGAGACCCTTTCAGACACTGTATCTAACAACAGAGACACCATGTCAGACACTGTATCTAACAACAGAGACACCATGTCAGACACTGTATCTAACAACAGAGACACCATGTCAGACACTGTATCTAACAGACACCATGTCAGACACTGTATCTAACAACAGAGACCCTGTCAGACACTGTATCTAACAACAGAGACACCATGTCAGACACTGTATCTAACAACAGAGACCCTGTCAGACACTGTATCTAACAACAGAGACCCTGTCAGACACTGTATCTAACAACAGAGACACCCTGTCAGACACTGTATCTAACAGAGACCCTGTCAGACACTGTATCTAACAACAGAGACCCTGTCAGACACTGTATCTAACAACAGAGACACCCTGTCAGACACTGTATCTAACAACAGAAACACCATGTCAGACACTGTATCTAACAACAGAGACCCTGTCAGACACTGTATCTAACAACAGAGACACCATGTCAGACACTGTATCTAACAATAGAGGCACCATGTCAGACACTGTATCTAACAATAGAGGCACCATGTCAGACACTGTATCTAACAATAGAGGCACCATGTCAGACACTGTATCTAACAACAGAGACACCATGTCATACACTGTATCTAACAACAGAGAACCTGTCAGACACTGTATCTAACAACAGAGACACCATGTCAGACATTGTATCTAACAACAGAGAACCTGTCAGACACTGTATCTAACAACAGAGACACCATGTCAGACATTGTATCTAACAACAGAGACCCTTTCAGACACTGTATCTAACAACAGAGACACCATGTCAGACACTGTATCTAACAACAGAGACACCATGTCATACACTGTATCTAACAACAGAGACCCTGTCAGACACTGTATCTAACCACAGAGACCCTGTCAGACACTGTATCTAACCACAGAGACACCATGTCAGACACTGTATCTAACAACAGAGACCCTGTCAGACACTGTATCTAACAAAAGAGACACCATGTCAGACACTGTATCTAACAACAGAGACACCATGTCAGACACTGTATCTAACAACAGAGACACCATGTCAGACACTTTATCTAACAAAAAGAGACACCCTGTCAGACACTGTATCTAACCACAGAGACCCTGTCAGACACTGTATCTAACAACAGAGACCCTGTCAGACACTGTATCTAACAACAGAGACCCTGTCAGACACTGTATCTAACAACAGAGACCCTGTCAGACACTGTATCTAACCACAGAGACCCTGTCAGACACTGTATCTAACCACAGAGACACCATGTCAGACACTGTATCTAACAACAGAGACCCTGTCAGACACTGTATCTAACAAAAGAGACACCATGTCAGACACTGTATCTAACAACAGAGACACCATGTCAGACACTGTATCTAACAACAGAGACACCATGTCAGACACTGTATCTAACAACAGAGACACCATGTCAGACACTGTATCTAAAAACAGAGGCACCATGTCAGACACTGTATCTAACAACAGAGACACCATGTCAGACACTGTATCTAACAACAGAGACACCCTGTCAGACACTGTATCTAACCACAGAGACCCTGTCAGACACTGTATCTAACCACAGAGACACCATGTCAGACACTGTATCTAACAACAGAGCCACCATGTCAGACACTGTATCTAACAACAGAGACCCTGTCAGACACTGTATCTAACAACAGAGACACCATGTCAGACACTGTATCTAACAACAGACACCATGTCAGACACTGTATCTAACAACAGAGACACCATGTCAGACACTGTATCTAACAACAGAGACCATGTCAGACACTGTATCTAACAGACACCATGTCAGACACTGTATCTAACAGACACCATGTCAGACACTGTATCTAACAACAGAGACACCATGTCAGACACTGTATCTAACGACAGAGACCCTGTCAGACACTGTATCTAACAACAGAGACACCCTGTCAGACACTGTATCTAACAGACACCATGTCAGACACTGTATCTGTCAGACACTGTATCTAACAACAGAGACACCATGTCAGACACTGTATCTAACAACAGAGACACCATGTCAGACACTGTATCTAACAACAGAGACACCCTGTCAGACACTGTATCTAACAACAGAGACACCATGTCAGACACTGTATCTAACAACAGAGACACCCTGTCAGACACTGTATCTAACAGACACCATGTCAGACACTGTATCTAACAACAGAGGCACCCTGTCAGACACTGTATCTAACAACAGAGACACCATGTCAGACACTGTATCTAACAACAGAGACCCTGTCAGACACTGTATCTAACAGACACCATGTCAGACACTGTATCTAACAACAGAGACACCATGTCATACACTGTATCTAACAACAGAGACACCATGTCAGACACTGTATCTAACAACAGAGACACCATGTCAGACATTGTATCTAACAACAGAGACCCTTTCAGACACTGTATCTAACAACAGAGACACCAGACACTGTCAACAACAGAGACACCATGTCATACACTGTATCTAACAACAGAGACCCTGTCAGACACTGTATCTAACCACAGAGACCCTGTCAGACACTGTATCTAACCACAGAGACACCATGTCAGACACTGTATCTAACAACAGAGACCCTGTCAGACACTGTATCTAACAAAAGAGACACCATGTCAGACACTGTATCTAACAACAGAGACACCATGTCAGACACTGTATCTAACAACAGAGACACCATGTCAGACACTGTATCTAACAACAGAGACACCATGTCAGACACTGTATCTAACAACAGAGACACCATGTCAGACACTGTATCTAACAACAGAGACACCATGTCAGACACTGTATCTAAAAACAGAGGCACCATGTCAGACACTGTATCTAACAACAGAGACACCATGTCAGACACTGTATCTAACAACAGAGACACCCTGTCAGACACTGTATCTAACCACAGAGACCCTGTCAGACACTGTATCTAACCACAGAGACACCATGTCAGACACTGTATCTAACAACAGAGACACCATGTCAGACACTGTATCTAACAACAGAGACCCTGTCAGACACTGTATCTAACAACAGAGACACCATGTCAGACACTGTATCTAACAACAGACACCATGTCAGACACTGTATCTAACAACAGAGACCATGTCAGACACTGTATCTAACAACAGAGACACCATGTCAGACACTGTATCTAACAACAGAGACACCCTGTCAGACACTGTATCTAACAACAGATACACCATGTCAGACACTGTATCTAACAACAGAGACACCCTGTCAGACACTGTATCTAACAGACACCATGTCAGACACTGTATCTAACAACAGAGGCACCCTGTCAGACACTGTATCTAACAACAGAGACACCCTGTCAGACACTGTATCTAACAGACACCATGTCAGACACTGTATCTAACAACAGAGGCACCCTGTCAGACACTGTATCTAACAACAGAGACACCATGTCAGACACTGTATCTAACAACAGAGACCCTGTCAGACACTGTATCTAACAGACACCATGTCAGACACTGTATCTAACAACAGAGACACCATGTCATACACTGTATCTAACAACAGAGAACCTGTCAGACACTGTATCTAACAACAGAGACACCATGTCAGACATTGTATCTAACAACAGAGACCCTTTCAGACACTGTATCTAACAACAGAGACACCATGTCAGACACTGTATCTAACAACCGAGACACCATGTCATACACTGTATCTAACAACAGAGACCCTGTCAGACACTGTATCTAACAACAGAGACCCTGTCAGACACTGTATCTAACCACAGAGACACCATGTCAGACACTGTATCTAACAACAGAGACACCATGTCAGACACTGTATCTAACAACAGAGACACCATGTCAGACACTGTATCTAACAACAGAGACACCATGTCAGACACTGTATCTAACAACAGAGACACCATGTCAGACACTGTATCTAACAGACACCATGTCAGACACTGTATCTAACAACAGAGACCCTGTCAGACACTGTATCTAACAACAGAGACACCATGTCAGACACTGTATCTAACAACAGAGACACCATGTCAGACACTGTATCTAACAACAGAGACACCCTGTCAGACACTGTATCTAACAACAGAGACACCATGTCATACACTGTATCTAACAACAGAGACCCTGTCAGACACTGTATCTAACAACAGAGACCCTGTCAGACACTGTATCTAACCACAGAGACACCATGTCAGACACTGTATCTAACAACAGAGACACCATGTCAGACACTGTATCTAACAACAGAGACACCATGTCAGACACTGTATCTAACAACAGAGACACCATGTCAGACACTGTATCTAACAACAGAGACACCATGTCAGACACTGTATCTAACAGACACCATGTCAGACACTGTATCTAACAACAGAGACCCTGTCAGACACTGTATCTAACAACAGAGACACCATGTCAGACACTGTATCTAACAACAGAGACCCTGTCAGACACTGTATCTAACAACAGAGACACCCTGTCAGACACTGTATCTAACAGACACTGTCAGACACTCTAACAACAGAGGCACCCTGTCAGACACTGTATCTAACAACAGAGACACCATGTCAGACACTGTATCTAACACAGAGACACCATGTCAGACACTGTATCTAACAACAGAGACACCATGTCAGACACTGTATCTAACAACAGAGACACCTGTCAGACACTGTATCTAACAACAGAGACACCATGTCAGACACTGTATCTAACAACAGAGACACCCTGTCAGACACTGTATCTAACAGACACCATGTCAGACACTGTATCTAACTGTCAGACACTGTATCTAACAACAGAGACACAATGTCAGACACTGTATCTAACAACAGAGACACCATGTCAGACACTGTATCTAACAACAGAGACACCATGTCAGACATTGTATCTAACAACAGAGACCCTTTCAGACACTGTATCTAACAACAGAGACACCATGTCAGACACTGTATCTAACAACAGAGACACCATGTCAGACACTGTATCTAACAACAGAGACACCATGTCAGACACTGTATCTAACAGACACCATGTCAGACACTGTATCTAACAACAGAGACCCTGTCAGACACTGTATCTAACAACAGAGACACCATGTCAGACACTGTATCTAACAACAGAGACCCTGTCAGACACTGTATCACCAGAGACCCTGTCAGACACTGTATCTAACAACAGAGACACCCTGTCAGACACTGTATCTAACAGAGACCCTGTCAGACACTGTATCTAACAACAGAGACCCTGTCAGACACTGTATCTAACAACAGAGACACCCTGTCAGACACTGTATCTAACAACAGAAACACCATGTCAGACACTGTATCTAACAACAGACACCCTGTCAGACACTGTATCTAACAACAGAGACCCTGTCAGACACTGTATCTAACAACAGAGACACCATGTCAGACACTGTATCTAACAATAGAGGCACCATGTCAGACACTGTATCTAACAATAGAGGCACCATGTCAGACACTGTATCTAACAATAGAGGCACCATGTCAGACACTGTATCTAACAACAGAGACACCATGTCATACACTGTATCTAACAACAGAGAACCTGTCAGACACTGTATCTAACAACAGAGACACCATGTCAGACATTGTATCTAACAACAGAGAACCTGTCAGACACTGTATCTAACAACAGAGACACCATGTCAGACATTGTATCTAACAACAGAGACCCTTTCAGACACTGTATCTAACAACAGAGACACCATGTCAGACACTGTATCTAACAACAGAGACACCATGTCATACACTGTATCTAACAACAGAGACCCTGTCAGACACTGTATCTAACCACAGAGACCCTGTCAGACACTGTATCTAACCACAGAGACACCATGTCAGACACTGTATCTAACAACAGAGACCCTGTCAGACACTGTATCTAACAAAAGAGACACCATGTCAGACACTGTATCTAACAACAGAGACACCATGTCAGACACTGTATCTAACAACAGAGACACCATGTCAGACACTTTATCTAACAAAAGAGACACCCTGTCAGACACTGTATCTAACCACAGAGACCCTGTCAGACACTGTATCTAACAACAGAGACCCTGTCAGACACTGTATCTAACAACAGAGACCCTGTCAGACACTGTATCTAACAACAGAGACCCTGTCAGACACTGTATCTAACCACAGAGACCCTGTCAGACACTGTATCTAACCACAGAGACACCATGTCAGACACTGTATCTAACAACAGAGACCCTGTCAGACACTGTATCTAACAAAAGAGACACCATGTCAGACACTGTATCTAACAACAGAGACACCATGTCAGACACTGTATCTAACAACAGAGACACCATGTCAGACACTGTATCTAACAACAGAGACACCATGTCAGACACTGTATCTAAAAACAGAGGCTGTCAGACACTGTATCTAACAACAGAGACACCATGTCAGACACTGTATCTAACAACAGAGACACCCTGTCAGACACTGTATCTAACCACAGAGACCCTGTCAGACACTGTATCTAACCACAGAGACACCATGTCAGACACTGTATCTAACAACAGAGACACCATGTCAGACACTGTATCTAACAACAGAGACCCTGTCAGACACTGTATCTAACAACAGAGACACCATGTCAGACACTGTATCTAACAACAGACACCATGTCAGACACTGTATCTAACAACAGAGACACCATGTCAGACACTGTATCTAACAACAGAGACCATGTCAGACACTGTATCTAACAGACACTGTAGACACTGTATCTAACAGACACCATGTCAGACACTGTATCTAACAACAGAGACACCATGTCAGACACTGTATCTAACGACAGAGACCCTGTCAGACACTGTATCTAACAACAGAGACCCTGTCAGACACTGTATCTAACAACAGAGACCCTGTCAGACACTGTATCTAACAACAGAGACACCCTGTCAGACACTGTATCTAACAACAGAGACACCATGTCAGACACTGTATCTAACAACAGAGACACCCTGTCAGACACTGTATCTAACAACAGATACACCATGTCAGACACTGTATCTAACAACAGAGACACCCTGTCAGACACTGTATCTAACAGACACCATGTCAGACACTGTATCTAACAACAGAGGCACCCTGTCAGACACTGTATCTAACAACAGAGACACCATGTCAGACACTGTATCTAACAACAGAGACACCATGTCAGACACTGTATCTAACAACAGAGACACCATGTCAGACACTGTATCTAACAACAGAGACACCCTGTCAGACACTGTATCTAACAACAGAGACACCATGTCAGACACTGTATCTAACAACAGAGACACCCTGTCAGACACTGTATCTAACAGACACCATGTCAGACACTGTATCTAACAACAGAGGCACCCTGTCAGACACTGTATCTAACAACAGAGACACCATGTCAGACACTGTATCTAACAACAGAGACCCTGTCAGACACTGTATCTAACAGACACCATGTCAGACACTGTATCTAACAACAGAGACACCATGTCATACACTGTATCTAACAACAGAGAACCTGTCAGACACTGTATCTAACAACAGAGACACCATGTCAGACATTGTATCTAACAACAGAGACCCTTTCAGACACTGTATCTAACAACAGAGACACCATGTCAGACACTGTATCTAACAACAGAGACACCATGTCATACACTGTATCTAACAACAGAGACCCTGTCAGACACTGTATCTAACCACAGAGACCCTGTCAGACACTGTATCTAACCACAGAGACACCATGTCAGACACTGTATCTAACAACAGAGACCCTGTCAGACACTGTATCTAACAAAGAGACACCATGTCAGACACTGTATCTAACAACAGAGACACCATGTCAGACACTGTATCTAACAACAGAGACACCATGTCAGACACTGTATCTAACAACAGAGACACCCTGTCAGACACTGTATCTAACAACAGAGACACCATGTCAGACACTGTATCTAACAACAGAGACACCATGTCAGACACTGTATCTAAAAACAGAGGCACCATGTCAGACACTGTATCTAACAACAGAGACACCATGTCAGACACTGTATCTAACAACAGAGACACCCTGTCAGACACTGTATCTAACCACAGAGACCCTGTCAGACACTGTATCTAACCACAGAGACACCATGTCAGACACTGTATCTAACAACAGAGACACCCTGTCAGACACTGTATCTAACAACAGAGACCCTGTCAGACACTGTATCTAACAACAGAGACACCATGTCAGACACTGTATCTAACAACAGAGTCAGACACCTAACAACAGAGACCATGTCAGACACTGTATCTAACAACAGAGACACCATGTCAGACACTGTATCTAACAACAGAGACACCCTGTCAGACACTGTATCTAACAACAGAGACACTGTATCTAACAACAGAGGCACCCTGTCAGACACTGTATCTAACAACAGAGACACCCTGTCAGACACTGTATCTAACAGACACCATGTCAGACACTGTATCTAACAACAGAGGCACCCTGTCAGACACTGTATCTAACAACAGAGACACCATGTCAGACACTGTATCTAACAACAGAGACCCTGTCAGACACTGTATCTAACAGACACCATGTCAGACACTGTATCTAACAACAGAGACACCATGTCAGACACTGTATCTAACAACAGAGAACCTGTCAGACACTGTATCTAACAACAGAGACACCATGTCAGACATTGTATCTAACAACAGAGACCCTTTCAGACACTGTATCTAACAACAGAGACACCATGTCAGACACTGTATCTAACAACAGAGACACCATGTCATACACTGTATCTAACAACAGAGACCCTGTCAGACACTGTATCTAACAACAGACCCTGTCAGACACTGTATCTAACAACAGAGACACCATGTCAGACACTGTATCTAACAACAGAGACACCATGTCAGACACTGTATCTAACAACAGAGACACCATGTCAGACACTGTATCTAACAACAGAGACACCATGTCAGACACTGTATCTAACAACAGAGACACCATGTCAGACACTGTATCTAACAGACACCATGTCAGACACTGTATCTAACAACAGAGACCCTGTCAGACACTGTATCTAACAACAGAGACACCATGTCAGACACTGTATCTAACAACAGAGACACCATGTCAGACACTGTATCTAACAACAGAGACCCTGTCAGACACTGTATCTAACAACAGAGACCCTGTCAGACACTGTATCTAACAACAGAGACACCCTGTCAGACACTGTATCTAACAGACACCATGTCAGACACTGTATCTAACAACAGAGGCACCCTGTCAGACACTGTATCTAACAACAGAGACACCATGTCAGACACTGTATCTAACAACAGAGACACCATGTCAGACACTGTATCTAACCACAGAGACACCATGTCAGACACTGTATCTAACAACAGAGACACCATGTCAGACACTGTATCTAACAACAGAGACACCATGTCAGACACTGTATCTAACAACAGATACCCTGTCAGACACTGTATCTAACAACAGAGACCCTGTCAGACACTGTATCTAACAACAGAGACACCATGTCAGACACTGTATCTAACAACAGAGACACCATGTCAGACACTGTATCTAACAACAGACACTGACACCACCCTGTCAGACACTGTATCTAACAGACACCATGTCAGACACTGTATCTAACAACAGAGGCACCCTGTCAGACACTGTATCTAACAACAGAGACACCATGTCAGACACTGTATCTAACAACAGAGACCCTGTCAGACACTGTATCTAACAGACACCATGTCAGACACTGTATCTAACAACAGAGACACCATGTCATACACTGTATCTAACAACAGAGAACCTGTCAGACACTGTATCTAACAACAGAGACACCATGTCAGACATTGTATCTAACAACAGAGACCCTCAGACACTGTATCTAACAACAGAGACACCATGTCAGACACTGTATCTAACAACAGAGACACCATGTCATACACTGTATCTAACAACAGAGACCCTGTCAGACACTGTATCTAACAACAGAGACCCTGTCAGACACTGTATCTAACCACAGAGACACCATGTCAGACACTGTATCTAACAACAGAGACACCATGTCAGACACTGTATCTAACAACAGAGACACCATGTCAGACACTGTATCTAACAACAGAGACACCATGTCAGACACTGTATCTAACAACAGAGACACCATGTCAGACACTGTATCTAACAGACACCATGTCAGACACTGTATCTAACAACAGAGACCCTGTCAGACACTGTATCTAACAACAGAGACACCATGTCAGACACTGTATCTAACAACAGAGACACCATGTCAGACACTGTATCTAACAGACCCTGTCAGACACTGTATCTAACAACAGAGACCCTGTCAGACACTGTATCTAACAACAGAGACACCCTGTCAGACACTGTATCTAACAGACAGTCAGACACTGTATCTAACAACAGAGGCACCCTGTCAGACACTGTATCTAACAACAGAGACACCATGTCAGACACTGTATCTAACAACAGAGACACCATGTCAGACACTGTATCTAACCACAGAGACACCATGTCAGACACTGTATCTAACAACAGAGACACCATGTCAGACACTGTATCTAACAACAGAGGTACCATGTCAGACACTGTCAGACACTGTATCTAACAACAGAGACCCTGTCAGACACTGTATCTAACAACAGAGACACCATGTCAGACACTGTATCTAACAACAGAGACACCATGTCAGACACTGTATCTAACAACAGAGACACCATGTCAGACACTGTATCTAACAACAGAAACACCATGTCAGACACTGTATCTAACAACAGAGACCCTGTCAGACACTGTATCTAACAGACACCATGTCAGACACTGTATCTAACAACAGAGACCCTGTCAGACACTGTATCTAACAACAGAGACACCCTGTCAGACACTGTATCTAACAACAGAGACACCCTGTCAGACACTGTATCTAACAGACACCATGTCAGACACGTATCTAACAACAGACACCATGTCAGACACTGTATCTGACAACAGAGACACCATGTCAGACACTGTATCTAACAGAGACCCTGTCAGACACTGTATCTAACAACAGAGACACCATGTCAGACACTGTATCTAACAACAGAGACCCTGTCAGACACTGTATCTAACAACAGAGACACCATGTCAGACACTGTATCTAACAACAGAGACACCATGTCAGACACTGTATCTAACAACAGAGACACCATGTCAGACACTGTATCTAACAACAGACACCATGTCAGACACTGTATCTAACAACAGAGACCCTGTCAGACACTGTATCTAACAACAGAGACCCTGTCAGACACTGTATCTAACAACAGAGACACCCTGTCAGACACTGTATCTAACAGACACCATGTCAGACACTGTATCTAACAACAGAGGCACCCTGTCAGACACTGTATCTAACAACAGAGACACCATGTCAGACACTGTATCTAACAACAGAGACACCATGTCAGACACTGTATCTAACAACAGAGACACCATGTCAGACACTGTATCTAACAACAGAGACACCCTGTCAGACACTGTATCTAACAACAGAGACACCCTGTCAGACACTGTATCTAACAGACACCATGTCAGACACTGTATCTAACAACAGAGACCCTGTCAGACACTGTATCTAACAGACACCATGTCAGACACTGTATCTAACAACAGAGACACCATGTCATACACTGTATCTAACAACAGAGAACCTGTCAGACACTGTATCTAACAACAGAGACACCATGTCAGACATTGTATCTAACAACAGAGACCCTTTCAGACACTGTATCTAACAACAGAGACACCATGTCAGACACTGTATCTAACAACAGAGACACCATGTCATACACTGTATCTAACAACAGAGACCCTGTCAGACACTGTATCTAACAACAGAGACCCTGTCAGACACTGTATCTAACCACAGAGACACCATGTCAGACACTGTATCTAACAACAGAGACACCATGTCAGACACTGTATCTAACAACAGAGACACCATGTCAGACACTGTATCTAACAACAGAGACACCATGTCAGACACTGTAACTAACAGACACCATGTCAGACACTGTATCTAACAACAGAGACCCTGTCAGAGACTGTATCTAACAACAGAGAGACCATGTCAGACACTGTATCTAACAACAGAGACACCATGTCAGACACTGTATCTAACAACAGAGAACCTGTCAGACACTGTATCTAACAACAGAGACACCATGTCAGACATTGTATCTAACAACAGAGACCCTTTCAGACACTGTATCTAACAACAGAGACACCATGTCAGACACTGTATCTAACAACAGAGACACCATGTCATACACTGTATCTAACAACAGAGACCCTGTCAGACACTGTATCTAACAACAGAGACCCTGTCAGACACTGTATCTAACCACAGAGACACCATGTCAGACACTGTATCTAACAACAGAGACACCATGTCAGACACTGTATCTAACAACAGAGACACCATGTCAGACACTGTATCTAACAACAGAGACACCATGTCAGACACTGTATCTAACAACAGAGACACCATGTCAGACACTGTATCTAACAACAGACACCATGTCAGACACTGTATCTAACAACAGAGACCCTGTCAGACACTGTATCTAACAACAGAGACACCATGTCAGACACTGTATCTAACAACAGAGACACCATGTCAGACACTGTATCTAACAACAGAGACCCTGTCAGACACTGTATCTAACAACAGAGACCCTGTCAGACACTGTATCTAACAACAGAGACACCCTGTCAGACACTGTATCTAACAGACAGAGACACCTAACAACAGAGGCACCCTGTCAGACACTGTATCTAACAACAGAGACACCATGTCAGACACTGTATCTAACAACAGAGACACCATGTCAGACACTGTATCTAACCACAGAGACACCATGTCAGACACTGTATCTAACAACAGAGACACCATGTCAGACACTGTATCTAACAACAGAGACACCATGTCAGACACTGTATCTAACAACAGATACCCTGTCAGACACTGTATCTAACAACAGAGACCCTGTCAGACACTGTATCTAACAACAGAGACACCATGTCAGACACTGTATCTAACAACAGAGACACCATGTCAGACACTGTATCTAACAACAGAGACACCATGTCAGACACTGTATCACAGAAACACCATGTCAGACACTGTATCTAACAACAGAGACCCTGTCAGACACTGTATCTAACAGACACCATGTCAGACACTGTATCTAACAACAGAGACCCTGTCAGACACTGTATCTAACAACAGAGACACCCTGTCAGACACTGTATCTAACAACAGAGACACCCTGTCAGACACTGTATCTAACAGACACCATGTCAGACACCAACAGACACCATGTCAGACACTGTATCTAACAACAGAGACACCATGTCAGACACTGTATCTAACAGAGACCCTGTCAGACACTGTATCTAACAACAGAGACACCATGTCAGACACTGTATCTAACAACAGAGACCCTGTCAGACACTGTATCTAACAACAGAGACACCATGTCAGACACTGTATCTAACAACAGAGACACCATGTCAGACACTGTATCTAACAACAGAGACACCATGTCAGACACTGTATCTAACAACAGAGACCCTGTCAGACACTGTATCTAACAACAGAGACACCCTGTCAGACACTGTATCTAACAGACACCATGTCAGACACTGTATCTAACAACAGAGGCACCCTGTCAGACACTGTATCTAACAACAGAGACACCATGTCAGACACTGTATCTAACAACAGAGACCCTGTCAGACACTGTATCTAACCACAGAGACACATGTCAGACACTGTATCTAACAACAGAGACACCATGTCAGACACTGTATCTAACAACAGAGACACCATGTCAGACACTGTATCTAACAACAGATACCCTGTCAGACACTGTATCTAACAACAGAGACCCTGTCAGACACTGTATCTAACAACAGAGACACCATGTCAGACACTGTATCTAACAACAGAGACACCATGTCAGACACTGTATCTAACAACAGAGACACCATGTCAGACACTGTATCTAACAACAGAAACACCATGTCAGACACTGTATCTAACAACAGAGACCCTGTCAGACACTGTATCTAACAGACACCATGTCAGACACTGTATCTAACAACAGAGACCCTGTCA
The DNA here is from genome assembly GCF_034236695.1 of Oncorhynchus nerka. NCBI lineage: Eukaryota > Metazoa > Chordata > Actinopteri > Salmoniformes > Salmonidae > Oncorhynchus > Oncorhynchus nerka. Next base: position 92,258 of record NW_027040038.1, on the reverse strand, counting down.
GACACTGTATCTAACAACAGAGACACTGTCAGACACTGTATCTAACAACAGAGACACCCTGTCAGACACTGTATCTAACAGACACCATGACACGGTATCTAACACACCATGTCAGACACTGTATCTGACAACAGAGACACCATGTCAGACACTGTATCTAACAGAGACCCTGTCAGACACTGTATCTAACAACAGAGACACCATGTCAGACACTGTATCTAACAACAGAGACCCTGTCAGACACTGTATCTAACAACAGAGACACCATGTCAGACACTGTATCTAACAACAGAGACACCATGTCAGACACTGTATCTAACAACAGAGACACCATGTCAGACACTGTATCTAACAACAGACACCATGTCAGACACTGTATCTAACAACAGAGACCCTGTCAGACACTGTATCTAACAACAGAGACCCTGTCAGACACTGTATCTAACAACAGAGACACCCTGTCAGACACTGTATCTAACAGACACCATGTCAGACACTGTATCTAACAACAGAGGCACCCTGTCAGACACTGTATCTAACAACAGAGACACCATGTCAGACACTGTATCTAACAACAGAGACACCATGTCAGACACTGTATCTAACAACAGAGACACCATGTCAGACACTGTATCTAACAACAGAGACACCCTGTCAGACACTGTATCTAACAACAGAGACACCATGTCAGACACTGTATCTAACAACAGAGACACGCTGTCAGACACTGTATCTAACAGACACCATGTCAGACACTGTATCTAACAACAGAGACACCATGTCAGACACTGTATCTAACAGACACCATGTCAGACACTGTATCTAACAACAGAGACACCATGTCATACACTGTATCTAACAACAGAGACCCTGTCAGACACTGTATCTAACAACAGAGACCCTGTCAGACACTGTATCTAACCACAGAGACACCATGTCAGACACTGTATCTAACAACAGAGACACCATGTCAGACACTGTATCTAACAACAGAGACACCATGTCAGACACTGTATCTAACAACAGAGACACCATGTCAGACACTGTAACTAACAGACACAATGTCAGACACTGTATCTAACAACAGAGACCCTGTCAGAGACTGTATCTAACAACAGAGAGACCATGTCAGACACTGTATCTAACAACAGAGACACCATGTCAGACACTGTATCTAACAACAGAGACACCATGTCAGACACTGTATCTAACAACAGAGACCCTGTCAGACACTGTATCTAACAACAGAGACACCCTGTCAGACACTGTATCTAACAGAGACCCTGTCAGACACTGTATCTAACAACAGAGACCCTGTCAGACACTGTATCTAACAACAGAGACACCATGTCAGACACTGTATCTAACAACAGAAACACCATGTCAGACACTGTATCTAACAACAGACACCCTGTCAGACACTGTATCTAACAACAGAGACCCTGTCAGACACTGTATCTAACAACAGAGACACCATGTCAGACACTGTATCTAACAATAGAGGCACCATGTCAGACACTGTATCTAACAATAGAGGCACCATGTCAGACACTGTATCTAACAATAGAGGCACCATGTCAGACACTGTATCTAACAACAGAGACACCATGTCAGACACTGTATCTAACAGACACCATGTCAGACACTGTATCTAACAACAGAGACACCATGTCAGACACTGTATCTAACAACAGAGACACCATGTCAGACACTGTATCTAACAACAGAGACACCATGTCAGACACTGTATCTAACAACAGAGACCCTGTCAGACACTGTATCTAACAACAGAGACACCCTGTCAGACACTGTATCTAACAGAGACCCTGTCAGACACTGTATCTAACAACAGAGACCCTGTCAGACACTGTATCTAACAACAGAGACACCATGTCAGACACTGTATCTAACAACAGAAACACCATGTCAGACACTGTATCTAACAACAGACACCCTGTCAGACACTGTATCTAACAACAGAGACCCTGTCAGACACTGTATCTAACAACAGAGACACCATGTCAGACACTGTATCTAACAATAGAGGCACCATGTCAGACACTGTATCTAACAATAGAGGCACCATGTCAGACACTGTATCTAACAATAGAGGCACCATGTCAGACACTGTATCTAACAACAGAGACACCATGTCAGACACTGTATCTAACAGACACCATGTCAGACACTGTATCTAACAACAGAGACACCATGTCAGACACTGTATCTAACAACAGAGACACCATGTCAGACACTGTATCTAACAGACACCATGTCAGACACTGTATCTAACAACAGAGACACCATGTCAGACACTGTATCTAACAACAGAGACACCATGTCAGACACTGTATCTAACAACAGAGACCCTGTCAGACACTGTATCTAACAATAGAGGCACCATGTCAGACACTGTATCTAACAACAGAGACCCTGTCCGACACTGTATCTAACAACAGAGACACCATGTCAGACACTGTATCTAACAACAGAGACACCATGTCAGACACTGTATCTAACAACAGAGACATCATGTCAGACACTGTATCTAACAACAGAGACCCTGTCAGACACTGTATCTAACCACAGAGACACCCCAGTCAGACACTGTATCTAACAACAGAGACACCATGTCAGACACTGTATCTAACAACAGAGACACCATGTCAGACACTGTATCTAACAACAGATACCCTGTCAGACACTGTATCTAACAACAGAGACCCTGTCAGACACTGTATCTAACAACAGAGACACCATGTCAGACACTGTATCTAACAACAGAGACACCATGTCAGACACTGTATCTAACAACAGAGACACCATGTCAGACACTGTATCTAACAACAGAAACACCATGTCAGACACTGTATCTAACAACAGAGACCCTGTCAGACACTGTATCTAACAGACACCATGTCAGACACTGTATCTAACAACAGAGACCCTGTCAGACACTGTATCTAACAACAGAGACACCCTGTCAGACACTGTATCTAACAACAGAGACACCATGTCAGACACTGTATCTAACAACAGAGACACGCTGTCAGACACTGTATCTAACAGACACCATGTCAGACACTGTATCTAACAACAGAGACACCATGTCAGACACTGTATCTAACAGACACCATGTCAGACACTGTATCTAACAACAGAGACACCATGTCATACACTGTATCTAACAACAGAGACCCTGTCAGACACTGTATCTAACAACAGAGACCCTGTCAGACACTGTATCTAACCACAGAGACACCATGTCAGACACTGTATCTAACAACAGAGACACCATGTCAGACACTGTATCTAACAACAGAGACACCATGTCAGACACTGTATCTAACAACAGAGACACCATGTCAGACACTGTAACTAACAGACACAATGTCAGACACTGTATCTAACAACAGAGACCCTGTCAGAGACTGTATCTAACAACAGAGAGACCATGTCAGACACTGTATCTAACAACAGAGACACCATGTCAGACACTGTATCTAACAACAGAGACCCTGTCAGACACTGTATCTAACAACAGAGACCCTGTCAGACACTGTATCTAACAACAGAGACACCCTGTCAGACACTGTATCTAACAGAGACCCTGTCAGACACTGTATCTAACAACAGAGACACCATGTCAGACACTGTATCTAACAACAGAAACACCATGTCAGACACTGTATCTAACAACAGACACCCTGTCAGACACTGTATCTAACAACAGAGACCCTGTCAGACACTGTATCTAACAACAGAGACACCATGTCAGACACTGTATCTAACAACAGAGACACTGTATCCAATAGAGGCACCATCAGACACTGTATCTAACAACAGAGGCACCATGTCAGACACTGTATCTAACAACAGAGACACCATGTCAGACACTGTATCTAACAGACACCATGTCAGACACTGTATCTAACAACAGAGACACCATGTCAGACACTGTATCTAACAACAGAGACACCATGTCAGACACTGTATCTAACAACAGAGACACCATGTCAGACACTGTATCTAACAACAGAGACCCTGTCAGACACTGTATCTAACAACAGAGACACCCTGTCAGACACTGTATCTAACAGAGACCCTGTCAGACACTGTATCTAACAACAGAGACCCTGTCAGACACTGTATCTAACAACAGAGACACCATGTCAGACACTGTATCTAACAACAGAAACACCATGTCAGACACTGTATCTAACAACAGACACCCTGTCAGACACTGTATCTAACAACAGAGACCCTGTCAGACACTGTATCTAACAACAGAGACACCATGTCAGACACTGTATCTAACAATAGAGGCACCATGTCAGACACTGTATCTAACAATAGAGGCACCATGTCAGACACTGTATCTAACAATAGAGGCACCATGTCAGACACTGTATCTAACAACAGAGACACCATGTCAGACACTGTATCTAACAGACACCATGTCAGACACTGTATCTAACAACAGAGACACCATGTCAGACACTGTATCTAACAACAGAGACACCATGTCAGACACTGTATCTAACAGACACCATGTCAGACACTGTATCTAACAACAGAGACACCATGTCAGACACTGTATCTAACAACAGAGACACCATGTCAGACACTGTATCTAACAACAGAGACCCTGTCAGACACTGTATCTAACAATAGAGGCACCATGTCAGACACTGTATCTAACAACAGAGACCCTGTCCGACACTGTATCTAACAACAGAGACACCATGTCAGACACTGTATCTAACAACAGAGACACCATGTCAGACACTGTATCTAACAACAGAGACATCATGTCAGACACTGTATCTAACAACAGAGACCCTGTCAGACACTGTATCTAACCACAGAGACACCCAGTCAGACACTGTATCTAACAACAGAGACACCATGTCAGACACTGTATCTAACAACAGAGACACCATGTCAGACACTGTATCTAACAACAGATACCCTGTCAGACACTGTATCTAACAACAGAGACCCTGTCAGACACTGTATCTAACAACAGAGACACCATGTCAGACACTGTATCTAACAACAGAGACACCATGTCAGACACTGTATCTAACAACAGAGACACCATGTCAGACACTGTATCTAACAACAGAAACACCATGTCAGACACTGTATCTAACAACAGAGACCCTGTCAGACACTGTATCTAACAGACACCATGTCAGACACTGTATCTAACAACAGAGACCCTGTCAGACACTGTATCTAACAACAGAGACACCCTGTCAGACACTGTATCTAACAACAGAGACACCATGTCAGACACTGTATCTAACAACAGAGACACGCTGTCAGACACTGTATCTAACAGACACCATGTCAGACACTGTATCTAACAACAGAGACACCATGTCAGACACTGTATCTAACAGACACCATGTCAGACACTGTATCTAACAACAGAGACACCATGTCATACACTGTATCTAACAACAGAGACCCTGTCAGACACTGTATCTAACAACAGAGACCCTGTCAGACACTGTATCTAACCACAGAGACACCATGTCAGACACTGTATCTAACAACAGAGACACCATGTCAGACACTGTATCTAACAACAGAGACACCATGTCAGACACTGTATCTAACAACAGAGACACCATGTCAGACACTGTAACTAACAGACACAATGTCAGACACTGTATCTAACAACAGAGACCCTGTCAGAGACTGTATCTAACAACAGAGAGACCATGTCAGACACTGTATCTAACAACAGAGACACCATGTCAGACACTGTATCTAACAACAGAGACCCTGTCAGACACTGTATCTAACAACAGAGACCCTGTCAGACACTGTATCTAACAACAGAGACACCCTGTCAGACACTGTATCTAACAGAGACCCTGTCAGACACTGTATCTAACAACAGAGACACCATGTCAGACACTGTATCTAACAACAGAAACACCATGTCAGACACTGTATCTAACAACAGACACCCTGTCAGACACTGTATCTAACAACAGAGACCCTGTCAGACACTGTATCTAACAACAGAGACACCATGTCAGACACTGTATCTAACAATAGAGGCACCATGTCAGACACTGTATCTAACAATAGAGGCACCATGTCAGACACTGTATCTAACAATAGAGGCACCATGTCAGACACTGTATCTAACAACAGAGACACCATGTCAGACACTGTATCTAACAGACACCATGTCAGACACTGTATCTAACAACAGAGACACCATGTCAGACACTGTATCTAACAACAGAGACACCATGTCAGACACTGTATCTAACAACAGAGACACCATGTCAGACACTGTATCTAACAACAGAGACCCTGTCAGACACTGTATCTAACAACAGAGACACCCTGTCAGACACTGTATCTAACAGAGACCCTGTCAGACACTGTATCTAACAACAGAGACCCTGTCAGACACTGTATCTAACAACAGAGACACCATGTCAGACACTGTATCTAACAACAGAAACACCATGTCAGACACTGTATCTAACAACAGACACCCTGTCAGACACTGTATCTAACAACAGAGACCCTGTCAGACACTGTATCTAACAACAGAGACACCATGTCAGACACTGTATCTAACAATAGAGGCACCATGTCAGACACTGTATCTAACAATAGAGGCACCATGTCAGACACTGTATCTAACAATAGAGGCACCATGTCAGACACTGTATCTAACAACAGAGACACCATGTCAGACACTGTATCTAACAGACACCATGTCAGACACTGTATCTAACAACAGAGACACCATGTCAGACACTGTATCTAACAACAGAGACACCATGTCAGACACTGTATCTAACAGACACCATGTCAGACACTGTATCTAACAACAGAGACACCATGTCAGACACTGTATCTAACAACAGAGACACCATGTCAGACACTGTATCTAACAACAGAGACCCTGTCAGACACTGTATCTAACAATAGAGGCACCATGTCAGACACTGTATCTAACAACAGAGACCCTGTCCGACACTGTATCTAACAACAGAGACACCATGTCAGACACTGTATCTAACAACAGAGACACCATGTCAGACACTGTATCTAACAACAGAGACATCATGTCAGACACTGTATCTAACAACAGAGACCCTGTCAGACACTGTATCTAACCACAGAGACACCCAGTCAGACACTGTATCTAACAACAGAGACACCATGTCAGACACTGTATCTAACAACAGAGACACCATGTCAGACACTGTATCTAACAACAGATACCCTGTCAGACACTGTATCTAACAACAGAGACCCTGTCAGACACTGTATCTAACAACAGAGACACCATGTCAGACACTGTATCTAACAACAGAGACACCATGTCAGACACTGTATCTAACAACAGAGACACCATGTCAGACACTGTATCTAACAACAGAAACACCATGTCAGACACTGTATCTAACAACAGAGACCCTGTCAGACACTGTATCTAACAGACACCATGTCAGACACTGTATCTAACAACAGAGACCCTGTCAGACACTGTATCTAACAACAGAGACACCCTGTCAGACACTGTATCTAACAACAGAGACACCCTGTCAGACACTGTATCTAACAGACACCATGTCAGACACGGTATCTAACAACAGACACCATGTCAGACACTGTATCTGACAACAGAGACACCATGTCAGACACTGTATCTAACAGAGACCCTGTCAGACACTGTATCTAACAACAGAGACACCATGTCAGACACTGTATCTAACAACAGAGACCCTGTCAGACACTGTATCTAACAACAGTGACACCATGTCAGACACTGTATCTAACAACAGAGACACCATGTCAGACACTGTATCTAACAACAGAGACACCATGTCAGACACTGTATCTAACAACAGACACCATGTCAGACACTGTATCTAACAACAGAGACCCTGTCAGACACTGTATCTAACAACAGAGACCCTGTCAGACACTGTATCTAACAACAGAGACACCCTGTCAGACACTGTATCTAACAGACACCATGTCAGACACTGTATCTAACAACAGAGGCACCCTGTCAGACACTGTATCTAACAACAGAGACACCATGTCAGACACTGTATCTAACAACAGAGACACCATGTCAGACACTGTATCTAACAACAGAGACACCATGTCAGACACTGTATCTAACAACATAGACACCCTGTCAGACACTGTATCTAACAACAGAGACACCATGTCAGACACTGTATCTAACAACAGAGACACCCTGTCAGACACTGTATCTAACAGACACCATGTCAGACACTGTATCTAACAACAGATACCCTGTCAGACACTGTATCTAACAACAGAGACCCTGTCAGACACTGTATCTAACAACAGAGACACCATGTCAGACACTGTATCTAACAACAGAGACACCATGTCAGACACTGTATCTAACAACAGAGACACCATGTCAGACACTGTATCTAACAACAGAAACACCATGTCAGACACTGTATCTAACAACAGAGACCCTGTCAGACACTGTATCTAACAGACACCATGTCAGACACTGTATCTAACAACAGAGACCCTGTCAGACACTGTATCTAACAACAGAGACACCCTGTCAGACACTGTATCTAACAACAGAGACACCCTGTCAGACACTGTATCTAACAGACACCATGTCAGACACGGTATCTAACAACAGACACCATGTCAGACACTGTATCTGACAACAGAGACACCATGTCAGACACTGTATCTAACAGAGACCCTGTCAGACACTGTATCTAACAACAGAGACACCATGTCAGACACTGTATCTAACAACAGAGACACCATGTCAGACACTGTATCTAACAACAGACACCATGTCAGACACTGTATCTAACAACAGAGACCCTGTCAGACACTGTATCTAACAACAGAGACCCTGTCAGACACTGTATCTAACAACAGAGACACCCTGTCAGACACTGTATCTAACAGACACCATGTCAGACACTGTATCTAACAACAGAGGCACCCTGTCAGACACTGTATCTAACAACAGAGACACCATGTCAGACACTGTATCTAACAACAGAGACACCATGTCAGACACTGTATCTAACAACAGAGACACCATGTCAGACACTGTATCTAACAACAGAGACACCCTGTCAGACACTGTATCTAACAACAGAGACACCATGTCAGACACTGTATCTAACAACAGAGACACGCTGTCAGACACTGTATCTAACAGACACCATGTCAGACACTGTATCTAACAACAGAGACACCATGTCAGACACTGTATCTAACAGACACCATGTCAGACACTGTATCTAACAACAGAGACACCATGTCATACACTGTATCTAACAACAGAGAACCTGTCAGACACTGTATCTAACAACAGAGACACCATGTCAGACATTGTTTCTAACAACAGAGACCCTTTCAGACACTGTATCTAACAACAGAGACACCATGTCAGACACTGTATCTAACAACAGAGACACCATGTCATACACTGTATCTAACAACAGAGACCCTGTCAGACACTGTATCTAACAACAGAGACCCTGTCAGACACTGTATCTAACCACAGAGACACCATGTCAGACACTGTATCTAACAACAGAGACACCATGTCAGACACTGTATCTAACAACAGAGACACCATGTCAGACACTGTATCTAACAACAGAGACACCATGTCAGACACTGTAACTAACAGACACCATGTCAGACACTGTATCTAACAACAGAGACCCTGTCAGAGACTGTATCTAACAACAGAGAGACCATGTCAGACACTGTATCTAACAACAGAGACACCATGTCAGACACTGTATCTAACAACAGAGACCCTGTCAGACACTGTATCTAACAACAGAGACCCTGTCAGACACTGTATCTAACAACAGAGACACCCTGTCAGACACTGTATCTAACAGAGACCCTGTCAGACACTGTATCTAACAACAGAGACCCTGTCAGACACTGTATCTAACAACAGAGACACCATGTCAGACACTGTATCTAACAACAGAAACACCATGTCAGACACTGTATCTAACAACAGACACCCTGTCAGACACTGTATCTAACAACAGAGACCCTGTCAGACACTGTATCTAACAACAGAGACACCATGTCAGACACTGTATCTAACAATAGAGGCACCATGTCAGACACTGTATCTAACAATAGAGGCACCATGTCAGACACTGTATCTAACAATAGAGGCACCATGTCAGACACTGTATCTAACAACAGAGACACCATGTCAGACACTGTATCTAACAGACACCATGTCAGACACTGTATCTAACAACAGAGACACCATGTCAGACACTGTATCTAACAACAGAGACACCATGTCAGACACTGTATCTAACAACAGAGACACCATGTCAGACACTGTATCTAACAACAGAGACCCTGTCAGACACTGTATCTAACAACAGAGACACCCTGTCAGACACTGTATCTAACAGAGACCCTGTCAGACACTGTATCTAACAACAGAGACCCTGTCAGACACTGTATCTAACAACAGAGACACCATGTCAGACACTGTATCTAACAACAGAAACACCATGTCAGACACTGTATCTAACAACAGACACCCTGTCAGACACTGTATCTAACAACAGAGACCCTGTCAGACACTGTATCTAACAACAGAGACACCATGTCAGACACTGTATCTAACAATAGAGGCACCATGTCAGACACTGTATCTAACAATAGAGGCACCATGTCAGACACTGTATCTAACAATAGAGGCACCATGTCAGACACTGTATCTAACAACAGAGACACCATGTCAGACACTGTATCTAACAGACACCATGTCAGACACTGTATCTAACAACAGAGACACCATGTCAGACACTGTATCTAACAACAGAGACACCATGTCAGACACTGTATCTAACAGACACCATGTCAGACACTGTATCTAACAACAGAGACACCATGTCAGACACTGTATCTAACAACAGAGACACCATGTCAGACACTGTATCTAACAACAGAGACCCTGTCAGACACTGTATCTAACAATAGAGGCACCATGTCAGACACTGTATCTAACAACAGAGACCCTGTCCGACACTGTATCTAACAACAGAGACACCATGTCAGACACTGTATCTAACAACAGAGACACCATGTCAGACACTGTATCTAACAACAGAGACATCATGTCAGACACTGTATCTAACAACAGAGACCCTGTCAGACACTGTATCTAACCACAGAGACACCCAGTCAGACACTGTATCTAACAACAGAGACACCATGTCAGACACTGTATCTAACAACAGAGACACCATGTCAGACACTGTATCTAACAACAGATACCCTGTCAGACACTGTATCTAACAACAGAGACCCTGTCAGACACTGTATCTAACAACAGAGACACCATGTCAGACACTGTATCTAACAACAGAGACACCATGTCAGACACTGTATCTAACAACAGAGACACCATGTCAGACACTGTATCTAACAACAGAAACACCATGTCAGACACTGTATCTAACAACAGAGACCCTGTCAGACACTGTATCTAACAGACACCATGTCAGACACTGTATCTAACAACAGAGACCCTGTCAGACACTGTATCTAACAACAGAGACACCCTGTCAGACACTGTATCTAACAACAGAGACACCCTGTCAGACACTGTATCTAACAGACACCATGTCAGACACGGTATCTAACAACAGACACCATGTCAGACACTGTATCTGACAACAGAGACACCATGTCAGACACTGTATCTAACAGAGACCCTGTCAGACACTGTATCTAACAACAGAGACACCATGTCAGACACTGTATCTAACAACAGAGACCCTGTCAGACACTGTATCTAACAACAGAGACACCATGTCAGACACTGTATCTAACAACAGAGACACCATGTCAGACACTGTATCTAACAACAGAGACACCATGTCAGACACTGTATCTAACAACAGACACCATGTCAGACACTGTATCTAACAACAGAGACCCTGTCAGACACTGTATCTAACAACAGAGACACCCTGTCAGACACTGTATCTAACAGACACCATGTCAGACACTGTATCTAACAACAGAGGCACCCTGTCAGACACTGTATCTAACAACAGAGACACCATGTCAGACACTGTATCTAACAACAGAGACACCATGTCAGACACTGTATCTAACAACAGAGACACCATGTCAGACACTGTATCTAACAACATAGACACCCTGTCAGACACTGTATCTAACAACAGAGACACCATGTCAGACACTGTATCTAACAACAGAGACACCCTGTCAGACACTGTATCTAACAGACACCATGTCAGACACTGTATCTAACAACAGAGGCACCCTGTCAGACACTGTATCTAACAACAGAGACACCATGTCAGACACTGTATCTAACAACAGAGACACCATGTCAGACACTGTATCTAACAACAGAGACACCATGTCAGACACTGTATCTAACAACAGAGACCCTGTCAGACACTGTATCTAACAGACACCATGTCAGACACTGTATCTAACAACAGAGACACCATGTCATACACTGTATCTAACAACAGAGAACCTGTCAGACACTGTATCTAACAACAGAGACACCATGTCAGACATTGTATCTAACAACAGAGACCCTTTCAGACACTGTATCTAACAACAGAGACACCATGTCAGACACTGTATCTAACAACTGAGACACCATGTCAGACACTGTATCTAACAACAGAGACACCATGTCAGACACTGTATCTAACAACAGATACCCTGTCAGACACTGTATCTAACAACAGAGACCCTGTCAGACACTGTATCTAACAACAGAGACACCATGTCAGACACTGTATCTAACAACAGAGACACCATGTCAGACACTGTATCTAACAACAGAGACACCATGTCAGACACTGTATCTAACAACAGAAACACCATTTCAGACACTGTATCTAACAACAGAGACCCTGTCAGACACTGTATCTAACCACAGAGACACCATGTCAGACACTGTATCTAACAACAGAGACACCATGTCAGACACTGTATCTAACAACAGAGACACCATGTAAGACACTGTATCTAACAACAGAGACACCATGTCAGACACTGTATCTAACAACAGAGACCCTGTCAGACACTGTATCTAACAACAGAGACCCTGTCAGACACTGTATCTAACAACAGAGACACCCTGTCAGACACTGTATCTAACAACAGAGACCCTGTCAGACACTGTATCTAACAACAGAGACACCATGTCAGACACTGTATCTAACAACAGAAACACCATGTCAGACACTGTATCTAACAACAGACACCCTGTCAGACACTGTATCTAACAACAGAGACACCATGTCAGACACTGTATCTAACAACAGAGACACCATGTCAGACACTGTATCTAACAATAGAGGCACCATGTCAGACACTGTATCTAACAACAGAGACACCATGTCAGACACTGTATCTAACAGACACCATGTCAGACACTGTATCTAACAACAGAGACACCATGTCAGACACTGTATCTAACAACAGAGACACCATGTCAGACACTGTATCTAACAGACACCATGTCAGACACTGTATCTAACAATAGAGACACCATGTCAGACACTGTATCTAACAACAGAGACACCATGTCAGACACTGTATCTAACAACAGAGACCCTGTCAGACACTGTATCTAACAATAGAGGCACCATGTCAGACACTGTATCTAACAACAGAGACACCATGTCAGACACTATATCTAACAACAGAGACACCATGTCAGACACTGTATCTAACAACAGAGACCCTGTCCGACACTGTATCTAACAACAGAGACACCATGTCAGACACTGTATCTAACAACAGAGACACCATGTCAGACACTGTATCTAACAACAGAGACATCATGTCAGACACTGTATCTAACAACAGAGACCCTGTCAGACACTGTATCTAACCACAGAGACACCATGTCAGACACTGTATCTAACAACAGAGACACCATGTCAGACACTGTATCTAACAACAGAGACACCATGTCAGACACTGTATCTAACAACAGATACCCTGTCAGACACTGTATCTAACAACAGAGACCCTGTCAGACACTGTATCTAACAACAGAGACACCATGTCAGACACTGTATCTAACAACAGAGACACCATGTCAGACACTGTATCTAACAACAGAGACACCATGTCAGACACTGTATCTAACAACAGAAACACCATGTCAGACACTGTATCTAACAACAGAGACACCCTGTCAGACACTGTATCTAACAACAGAGACACCCTGTCAGACACTGTATCTAACAGACAACATGTCAGACACGGTATCTAACAACAGACACCATGTCAGACACTGTATCTGACAACAGAGACACCATGTCAGACACTGTATCTAACAGACACCATGTCAGACACTGTATCTAACAACAGAGACCCTGTCAGACACTGTATCTAACAACAGAGACACCATGTCAGACACTGTATCTAACAACAGAGACACCATGTCAGACACTGTATCTAACAACAGAGACCCTGTCAGACACTGTATCTAACAACAGAGACCCTGTCAGACACTGTATCTAACAACAGAGACACCCTGTCAGACACTGTATCTAACAGAGACCCTGTCAGACACTGTATCTAACAACAGAGACCCTGTCAGACACTGTATCTAACAACAGAGACACCATGTCAGACACTGTATCTAACAACAGAAACACCATGTCAGACACTGTATCTAACAACAGACACCCTGTCAGACACTGTATCTAACAACAGAGACCCTGTCAGACACTGTATCTAACAACAGAGACACCATGTCAGACACTGTATCTAACAATAGAGGGACCATGTCAGACACTGTATCTAACAACAGAGACACCATGTCAGACACTGTATCTAACAACAGAGACACCATGTCAGACACTGTATCCAACAGACACCATGTCAGACACTGTATCTAACAATAGAGACACCATGTCAGACACTGTATCTAACAACAGAGACACCATGTCAGACACTGTATCTAACAACAGAGACCCTGTCAGACACTGTATCTAACAATAGAGGCACCATGTCAGACACTGTATCTAACAACAGAGACACCATGTCAGACACTATATCTAACAACAGAGACACCATGTCAGACACTGTATCTAACAACAGAGACACCATGTCAGACACTGTATCTAACAACAGAGACCCTGTCCGACACTGTATCTAACAACAGAGACACCATGTCAGACACTGTATCTAACAACAGAGACACCATGTCAGACACTGTATCTAACAACAGAGACATCATGTCAGACACTGTATCTAACAACAGAGACCCTGTCAGACACTGTATCTAACCACAGAGACACCATGTCAGACACTGTATCTAACAACAGAGACACCATGTCAGACACTGTATCTAACAACAGAGACACCATGTCAGACACTGTATCTAACAACAGATACCCTGTCAGACACTGTATCTAACAACAGAGACCCTGTCAGACACTGTATCTAACAACAGAGACACCATGTCAGACACTGTATCTAACAACAGAGACACCATGTCAGACACTGTATCTAACAACAGAGACACCATGTCAGACACTGTATCTAACAACAGAAACACCATGTCAGACACTGTATCTAACAACAGAGACCCAGTCAGACACTGTATCTAACAGACACCATGTCAGACACTGTATCTAACAACAGAGACCCTGTCAGACACTGTATCTAACAACAGAGACACCCTGTCAGACACTGTATCTAACAACAGAGACACCCTGTCAGACACTGTATCTAACAGACACCATGTCAGACACGGTATCTAACAACAGACACCATGTCAGACACTGTATCTGACAACAGAGACACCATGTCAGACACTGTATCTAACAGAGACCCTGTCAGACACTGTATCTAACAACAGAGACACCATGTCAGACACTGTATCTAACAACAGAGACCCTGTCAGACACTGTATCTAACAACAGAGACACCATGTCAGACACTGTATCTAACAACATAGACACCATGTCAGACACTGTATCTAACAACAGAGACACCATGTCAGACACTGTATCTAACAACAGACACCATGTCAGACACTGTATCTAATAGACACCATGTCAGACACTGTATCTAACAACAGAGGCGTCTGACATGGTGTCTCCACTACCTGATATCCACTCTGATATTATCTGGTCTCTATTCAACGTCAGCCAGACAGACTTCAACAACACCAGCAGGAAGGAACCAGGCAGACTCTTCTCCTACCTCCACTCCCTAAGCCAAGCACTTCAACGTGCATTAGGGGTTAGTGAGTGGAAGGAAGGAAATGGTATTGACTCAACGGCCACTAGCTATTTGACACAGCAGTATGAACTGAGACATAGGTGAGGTGTACTGGGGTGAAAAGTGATTGAATGTGTGTGTGCACATGTCTGGAGGAAAGCACAGTGACTGCTTCACCTACAGCAGACTCTTCCAAATGTGTTATTGTGTGTCTGACAGACTGCAACAACCAACACAGAGGAAAGGCCAACAGCAGAGCTTTCTGTTTAAAGGGTTATAACAAATACAGCAGGGTTCAATATGTTGATGTTCAGGTGTGAAGTCCTCTCCAATATCCCTCTCCTTCACACAGCATGGCAGTAAGGTGAATCAGGGGGAAGCTAGCTGTAGAGTGCTGAGATCAGTCTTTAACTATTCCCCACTACCTCTCTTCTTTCTCGTCACTGTGCTGAGATCAGTCTTTAACTATTCCCCACTCCCTCTCTTCTCTCTCGTCACTGTGCTGAGATCAGTCTTTAACTATTCCCCCCACCTCGCTTCTCTCTCCTCTCTCTTCTCTCTCCAGTCACTGTGATGAGATCAGTCTTTAACTATTCCCCCCACCTCGCTTCTCTCTCCTCTCTCTTCTCTCTCCAGTCACTGTGCTGAGATCAGTCTTTAACTATTCCCCCCACCTCGCTTCTCTCTCCTCTCTCTTCTCTCTCCAGTCACTGTGCTGAGATCAGTCTTTAACTATTCCCCCCACCTCGCTTCTCTCTCCTCTCTCTTTTCTCTTCAGTCACTGTGCTGAGATCAGTCTTTAACTATTCCCCCCACCTCGCTTCTCTCTCCTCTCTCCAGTCACTGTGCTGAGATCAGTCTTTAACTATTCCCCCCTACCTCTCTTCTCTCTCCAGTCACTGTGCTGAGATCAGTCTTTAACTATTCCCCCCACCTCTCTTCTCTCTCCAGTCACTGTGCTGAGATCAGTCTTTAACTATTCCCCCCACCTCTCTTCTCTCTCCAGTCAGTGTGCTGAGATCAGTCTTTAACTATTCCCCACTACCTCTCTTCTCTCTCCAGTCACTGTGCTGAACTATTCCCCCCACCTCTCTTCTCTCTCCAGTCAGTGTGCTGAGTAATCGTGTTGTTTCATCCTGTGTCACGTGACACAATGTGTATTTGAATGCAGGTCAGTGATGCCTGTGGTAATGTCAGTTTGGTTCATGGAAATGAGGATGTGGAGGGACAGAGAGACCGAGACGCAGTTTGCATGTGGTGCTGTGTGTGTGTGTGTGTGTGTGCACGTGTGTGTGTGCGTGTGTGGGAGTGTGTGTGTTCTCTATGATTTCTCCTAGCCAGGGGCATCATGTCATGCTACAGTGAGCCCAGGGCCACAAACAGCGGGTAAATGACATGACTGACCCCTCAAGCCTGACAGCATACAAATACTGCTAATGACAAATCCTATTGTCCTGATCCATGATTGTTTTAGTAACCAGTCCAGGTGCTTGTAGTCATTATAGTCACCAGAACAGGAAGCAGCAGGAACATTATGTACTGTCCTCTGGTCATCCATTAAGTGTCTATTGTTAGTCATGTAGAGGTGAGTATTTAGGCGAGGTGCTGGCTAGCGGAGTGGAACACTTAAACACATAAAGGAGAGCCGCACACTCTACCAAGCTCAAAAACATTTATGTCCAACGTTTCGCCAGACAAGCTGTCTTCATCAGGGTTTATACATGTACCTGAATTAACAATGTCAGAGCACTTCAGAGGGACATGTCACAAGGGGTTATTCACTGTGTGTACTGACCTGAGATCAGTCAACATGTACCTGAATTAACAATGTCAGAGCACTTCAGAGGGACATGTCACTGTGTGTACTGACCTGAGATCAGTCAACAAAAACACACCTTTTTTACAAAGGACTGTCCCCAGATTCAGGCCAGAGGACACGCAGTGTACAAATTGTTAGGCCTGATCTAACCGTTATAACCACCTCCTCTTCCTCTTGACCAATCATGTGATATCCCAGTCCTAACAACCCACATGGATCAACTGAAGGTCCATTGCCTCCAGCAGAGAAATGGCCAGACAGACCACTTTAACCTCTGGTCTTAATGAGAGATGGTGGTCGAAGCCAGACTATGGCCTTCAAGGCCTTCAGGGCCTGGGGAGTGGGTAGACACTCCTGCCCACTTTGGATGATCAGTCTGTGGACCCCTTAGCCTTAGGGCTGACTGGAGGCCTGGCCTTGAGAAAGCTAAGCTGCCCTGGTCTCTGACAATTCTGACAAGGCTTCTAGCATTTATATAAGACATTAGACACACAGGGATCAGTACAGGAGGCACAGCTGTTGGTCAAAAGCAGTGCACTCTGTGGGGAATTGGGTGTCATTTGGCTTTGATTTCTGTGAACTGAAGAGAGCCTACACAGTTTCCGGTACCAGGTAGATATATTAAACAGTCTCCAGTACCAGATAGATATATTAAACAGTCTCCAGTACCAGATAGATATATTAAACAGTCTCCAGGACCAGGTAGATATATTAACAGTCTCCAGTACCAGATATATATACAGTGCCTTGCGAAAGTATTCGTCCCCTTGAACTTTGCGACCTTTTGCCACATTTCAGGCTTCAAACATAAAGATATAAAACTGTATTGTTTTGTGAAGAATCAACAACAAGTGGGACACAATCATGAAGTGGAACGACATTTATTGGATATTTCAAACTTTTTTAACAAATCAAAAACTGAAAAATTGGGCGTGCAAAATTATTCAGCCCCCTTAAGTTAATACTTTGTAGCGCCACCTTTTGCTGCGATTACAGCTGTAAGTCGCTTGGAGTATGTCTCTATCAGTTTTGCCCAGACAGTGTCTGGGTTTCCTGGAGACACAGGAAGTGGTACATCTGTTACCGCCACCAGATAAAAATGAATTCTGTATATTTTTTCAATCTGTGAGGAAAGAAATTATGCAGTGTTTTTAACCCTAAAGGCATGTGCTGTGAGTGGAGTCTTAGCATGTGAAGGGACAACACACAGCACATGGAACGTGACTACAGTGGTGCTATCTCTATCTCCATCTCTCTCTGTCTTTCAGTCTCAGTGCACATCTGTCTGCGCAGAACACACACACACACTATTCACAACCCACGAGACAGTGGCTCCACACACACACACTCACTCACTCACTCACTCACTCACTACCACCACCACTCACCCACTCACTCACTCACTCACCACCACTCACTCACTCACTCACTCACTCACTCTGTGTGCAGACCTGTAGTCTCCATGAGCCCATCTCTCTGAAAAAGACACTTCAGTCACAAACGCTGTGGCAGCTCTTGACAGTCCCACTGCTTTAGAAGAGATACTATCAGGGCTAATGAAAGGACAGTGAGCAGCCAGACATACTGCAGCCAGGCAATCTGCAGCCACGCATACTGCAGCCAGACATACTGCAGCCAGACATACTGCAGCCAGGCATACTGCAACCAGGCATACTGCAGCCAGACATACTGCAGCCAGGCATACTGCAGCCAGACATACTGCAGCCAGGCATACTGCAGCCAGACATACTGCAGCCAGGCATACTGCAGCCAGACATACTGCAACCAGACATACTGCAGCCAGGCATACTGCAGCCAGGCATACAGCAGCCAGACATACAGCAGCCAGACATACTGCAGCCAGGCATACTGCAGCCAGACATACTGCAGCCAGACATACTCTACTGCAGCCAACATACTCTACTGCAGCCAGACATACTGTACTGCAGCCAGACATACTGTACTGCAGCCAGACATACTGCACTGCAGCCAGACATACTGTACTGCAGCCAGACATACTGCACTGCAGCCAGACATACTGTACTGCAGCCAGACATACTGCACTGCAGCCAGACATACTCTACTGCAGCCAGACATACTGCAGCCAGACATACAGCAGCCAGACATACTCTACTGCAGCCAGACATACTGCAGCCAGACATACAGCAGCCAGACATACTGTACTGCAGCCAGACATACTGTACTGCAGCCAGACACACTGTACTGCAGCCAGACATACTCTACTGCAGCCAGACATACTGCACTGCAGCCAGACATACTGCACTGCAGCCAGACGTACTCGACTGCAGCCAGACACACTGTACTGCAGCCAGACATACTGTACTGCAGCCAGACACACTGTACTGCAGCCAGACATACTGTACTGCAGCCAGACGTACTCTACTGCAGCCATACATACTGTACTGCAGCCAGACATACTGTACAGCAGCCAGATGTACTGCACTGCAGCCAGACATACTGCACTGCAGCCAGACGTACTCTACTGCAGCCAGACGTACTCTACTGCAGCCAGACATACTGCACTGCAGCCAGACACACTGTACTGCAGCCAGACATACTGTACTGCAGCCAGACACACTGTACTGCAGCCAGACATACTGTACTGCAGCCAGACATACTGTACTGCAGCCAGACACACTGTACTGCAGCCAGACATACTGTACTGCAGCCAGACATACTGTACTGCAGCCAGACACACTGTACTGCAGCCAGACATACTGTACTGCAGCCAGACATACTGTACTGCAGCCAGACACACTGTACTGCAGCCAGACATACTGTACTGCAGCCAGACACACTGTACTGCAGCCAGACATACTGTACTGCAGCCAGACATACAGCAGACAGACATACTGCACTGCAGCCAGACATACTGCACTGCAGCCAGACGTACTCTACTGCAGCCAGACGTACTCTACTGCAGCCAGACATACTGCACTGCAGACAGACATACTGCACTGCAGCCAGACGTACTCTACTGCAGCCAGACATACTGCACTGCAGCCAGACGTACTCTACTGCAGCCAGACATACTGTACTGCAGCCAGACATACTGTACTGCAGCCAGACATACAGCAGACAGACATACTGCACTGCAGCCAGACATACAGCAGACAGACATACTGCACTGCAGCCAGACACAGTGTTTATTATTGCTAGTTCAGTTCCACTACAAACTGTATGATTATAAATGTTAAAGTGTTCTGCTGCACTAAGTGATCTTATCTTTTAGATCCATTCCAACAGTTATTTTAAATTGTCTCATTAAGCCGTTCACCTAAAGCCATGTAAGTAAATGCATGTTTTTCCAGTTCCCAGAGAAACACAGTGCTATAGCAATCTCTATGGCAACACCAGTCTTCACTTATTCTGAGGAGAAATGTCTGTTTCCAATTGATGTTAGAGGAACCAATGTGTTCAACCTGATCTAGCAGGGTGTTAGAGGAAGCCATGTGTTCAACCTGATCTAGCAGAGGGTTAGAGGAAGCCATGTGTTCAACCTGATCTAGCAGAGGGTTAGAGGAACCAATGTGTTCAACCTGATCTAGCAGAGGGTTAGAGGAAGCCATGTGTTCAACCTGATCTAGCAGAGGGTTAGAGGAAGCCATGTGTTCAACCTGATCTAGCAGAGGGTTAGAGGAACCAATGTGTTCAACCTGATCTAGCAGAGGGTTAGAGGAAGCCATGTGTTCAACCTGATCTAGCTGAGGGTTAGAGGAACCAATGTGTTCAACCTGATCTAGCAGAGGGTTAGAGGAAGCCATGTGTTCAACCTGATCTAGCAGAGGGTTAGAGGAAGCCATGTGTTCAACCTGATCTAGCAGAGGGTTAGAGGAACCAATGTGTTCAACCTGATCTAGCAGAGGGTTAGAGGAAGCCATGTGTTCAACCTGATCTAGCAGAGGGTTAGAGGAAGCCATGTGTTCAACCTGATCTAGCAGAGTGTTAGAGGAAGCCATGTGTTCAACCTGATCTAGCAGAGGGTTAGAGGAAGCCATGTGTTCAACCTGATCTAGCTGAGGGTTAGAGGAAGCCATGTGTTCAACCTGATCTAGCAGAGGGTTAGAGGAACCAATGTGTTCAACCTGATCTAGCAGAGGGTTAGAGGAACCAATGTGTTCAACCTGATCTAGCAGAGGGTTAGAGGAACCAATGTGTTCAACCTGATCTAGCAGAGTGTTAGAGGAAGCCATGTGTTCAACCTGATCTAGCAGAGTGTTAGAGGAAGCCATGTGTTCAACCTGATCTAGCAGAGGGTTAGAGGAAGCCATGTGTTCAACCTGATCTAGCTGAGGGTTAGAGGAAGCCATGTGTTCAACCTGATCTAGCAGAGGGTTAGAGGAAGCCATGTGTTCAACCTGATCTAGCAGAGGGTTAGAGGAAGCCATGTGTTCAACCTGATCTATCAGAGGGTTAGAGGAAGCCATGTGTTCAACCTGATCTAGCAGAGGGTTAGAGGAAGCCATGTGTTCAACCTGATCTATCAGAGGGTTAGAGGAAGCCATGTGTTCAACCTGATCTAGCAGAGGGTTAGAGGAAGCCATGTGTTCAACCTGATCTAGCAGAGGGTTAGAGGAAGCCATGTGTTCAACCTGATCTAGCAGAGGGTTAGAGGAAGCCATGTGTTCAACCTGATCTAGCAGAGTGTTAGAGGAAGCCATGTGTTCAACCTGATCTAGCAGAGGGTTAGAGGAAGCCATGTGTTGAACCTGATCTAGCAGAGGGTTAGAGGAAGCCATGTGTTCAACCTGATCTAGCAGAGGGTTAGAGGAACCAATGTGTTCAACCTGATCTAGCAGAGGGTTAGAGGAACCAATGTGTTCAACCTGATCTAGCAGAGGGTTAGAGGAAGCCATGTGTTCAATCAGTCAATGCCTTACATATCCACTATATCTGATACAGGCTATCAGTCAATGCCTTACATATCCACTATATCTGATACAGGCTATCAGTCAATGCCTTACATATCCACTGTATCTGATACAGGCTATCAGTCAATGCCTTACATATCCACTGTATCTGATACAGGCTATCAGTCAATGCCTTACATATCCACTATATCTGATACAGGCTATCAGTCAATGCGCTGGTTTTCCATGCAACAGAGAAAGTTACATATCCACTATATCTGATACAGGCTATCAGTCAATGCCTTACATATCCACTATATCTGATACAGGCTATCAGTCAATGCCTTAAAGTGTCACTCCAGGGGTTCAAAGCAGGAGTGACACATGTCAGAGCTGTCGTAGGGGGACTGTGCCAGTGCCTGCTGGTTTTCCATGCAACAGAGAAAGTACACAGTACTCAAAACTAAAACAGTACTCAAAACTAGTGTCGCATAAAATGCAGGCAATTCCAGTTCTCTGCTAGGTTATATTGGAATCGAAGTCGGCATCAGGAGAGGATTTTGATGAGGGAAAACCAGGTTCCAAAACAATGGATTACAACGACAGTACAAGGAAGCTTGATGCAAACAGCACTCAGATGAGCAAAATGAAAATGATATTGATAGTCAGACAAATTCTAGTCAATTCATCTATAATTCATTGTACTGTAGTCGTTTTTTTAAAACCTCATCTGTGGACTGACTTTGGCATCCCGAGGCGGTAACAGTGTGAATAGGCAATGATGAAAGGAGACATTTTTGCATATCTGTGCAAGAGTTAATCAATTATTTAAAAAAGTTATCTTACTGCCACAATCCTTGAGGGATTATCGTACATGCTAGACAGGACCTTGACACACCAACCAGGCACATGTAGAGGTTGGACACAGTGTACACTAGACAATGAGAGAGCCCTATATCATCATTTCTAACTCTGATTGAATAGGATGTCTAAGGTAATATAGGCCAGACTCACGTTCCAGATACATCTCCCAGAGCAGTTACCAAACACCTAGAGCTTTGGAAAGAAAGAAACAACATTCCCATGTGCAGTTGGACAACCCCTGTCATAAAGGACCCTACAGTGCAGTAGCACAATCCCTGTCATAAAGGACCCTACAGTGCAGTAGCACAACCCCTGTCATAAAGGACCCTACAGTGCAGTAGCACCACCCCTGTCATAAAGGACCCTACAGTGCAGTAGCACCACCCCTGTCATAAAGGACCCTACAGTGCAGTAGCACAACCCCTGTCATAAATGACCCTACAGTGCAGTAGCACAACCCCTGTCATAAAGGACCCTACAGTGCAGTAGGACAACCCCTGTCATAAAGGACCCTACAGTGCAGTAGGACAACCCCTGTCATAAATGACCCTACAGTGCAGTTGGACAACCCCTGTCATAAAGGACCCTACAGTGCAGTAGCACAACCCCTGTCATAAAGGACCCTACAGTGCAGTAGCACAACCCCTGTCATAAAGCACCCTACAGTGCAGTAGCACCACCCCTGTCATAAAGGACCCTACAGTGCAGTAGGACAACCCCTGTTATAAAGGACCCTACAGTGCAGTAGCACAACCCCTGTCATAAAGGACCCTACAGTGCAGTAGCACAACCCCTGTCATAAAGGACCCTACAGTGCAGTAGCACAACCCCTGTCATAAAGGACCCTACAGTGCAGTAGCACAACCCCTGTTATAAAGGAATCTACAGTGCAGTAGGACTACCCCTGTTATAAAGGATCCTACAGTGCAGTAGCACAACCCCTATCATAAAGGACCCTACAGTGCAGTAGCACAACCCCTGTCATAAAGGACCCTACAGTGCAGTAGCACAACCCCTGTCATAAAGGACCCTACAGTGCAGTAGCACAACCCCTGTTATAAAGGACCCTACAGTGCAGTAGCACAACCCCTGTCATAAAGGACCCTACAGTGCAGTAACACAACCCCTGTCATAAAGGACCCTACAGTGCAGTAGCACAACCCCTGTCATAAAGGACCCTACAGTGCAGTAGCACAACCCCTGTCATAAAGGACCCTACAGTGCAGTAGCACAACCCCTGTCATAAAGGACCCTACAGTGCAGTAGCACAACCCCTGTCATAAAGGACCCTACAGTTTACTTTACTATCTTTATTTTTGACAACTTTTACTGCTACTTCACTAAATAATGTACTTTTTACTCCATACATTTTCCCAGACCCCCAAAATTACTCATTACATGTTTAATACTTAGCAGGACAAGAAAACAGTCTAATTCACACACTAATCAAGAGAACATCCCTGATCATCCCTACTGCTTCTGATCTGGCAGACTCACTGAACACATGCTTCGTTTTTAAATGATGTCTGAGTGCTGGAGTGTGCCCCTGGCTATCCATAAATAAAAAAACAAGAAAATGGTGCCGTCTAGTTTGCTTAATATAAAGAATTTGAAATGATTTATACTTTTACATTTACTTTTGATATTTAAGTATATTTAAAACCAAATACTTTGACTTTTTCTCAAGTAGGATTTTACTGGGTGACTTTCACTTTTGCTTAAGTCATTTTCTATTAAGGTATCTTTACTTTTACTCAAGTATGACAATTGGGTACTTTTTCCACCACTGCTGTTTCCTAGCTGTATCATGTCTACTCTGCTACTGTAGCTAGTGATATTATTTCATGTGTGTGTGTGATCCAACACTTACACCACACTCCCAAGATATCTGATCCCAGGACAGGAGTGACCTCACATAATAAGGGAAAGACGAGACACTACCGTGGAAAAACGATGTGATATCCATTCCACATCATTCAGTTACATTACCCTCACTACTGGTCCTATTGTGAAGTAATACATTCTATGGTGCAGTAGCAATGGCTGACCTGTTTCCCACTACTTAATAGAGCTATATCTTTCAGCCAATACGCTCACATCATACTAGCTCCTGCATAGAACAGGCTGTACAGACTGTAGCAGCTTTGACTTTGTTACAGAACGTTCACGTTTTGCATATTTCATTAAATAAAAGTGATGAGACTGAAGCTGAGCACGAGGTAACAATGAGGAAGGGGTTATTCTCATCTAACAGGTGGATCAAACTGTAGGAGTGAAAACAACAACTGTGAGACGCAGTCCTAACTGAGAGTGGGTAGACAGGCGGGCAGTGTGTTGCAAAGTGTTTAGAGAGCTGGGTAAGGGTTAAGTAGGCTTTGTGACTAAGAGATCAGAGTGGAGGGAGAGGAGGAGAGAGAGGAGGAGAGAGAGTGGGCTGAGGGTAAATACCAGATCTGTCTCTGCAAGCCTGGGAAAATACTGGGCACCAGCACCATGACACGGTGCACAGCAAAGAATACATCCAGCACACAACCATATGAACATAGCATAGCCCAGTGTTTCCCAGCTCCAGTCCTCCAGAACCACCAACAGTACTCTACAGCAGTGTTTCCCTCCTCCAGTACCACCAACAGTACTCTACAGCAGTTTCCCTCCTCCAGTACCATCAACAGTACTCTACAGC
This sequence comes from Oncorhynchus nerka, assembly GCF_034236695.1. Taxonomy (NCBI): domain Eukaryota; kingdom Metazoa; phylum Chordata; class Actinopteri; order Salmoniformes; family Salmonidae; genus Oncorhynchus; species Oncorhynchus nerka. Next base: position 65,722 of record NW_027040038.1, on the reverse strand, counting down.
AGTGTTTCCCTCCTCCAGTACCACCAACAGTACTTTACAGCAGTGTTTCCCTCCTCCAGAACCACCAACAGTACTCTACAGCAGTGTTTCCCTCCTCCAGTACCACCAACAGTACTCTACAGCAGTTTCCCTCCTCCAGTACCACCAACAGTACTCTACAGCAGTGTTTCCCTCCTCCAGTACCACCAACAGTACTCTACAGCAGTGTTTCCCTCCTCCAGTACCACCAACAGTACTCTACAGCAGTGTTTCCCTCCTCCAGAACCACCAACAGTACTCTACAGCAGTGTTTCCCTCCTCCAGAACCACCAACAGTACTCTACAGCAGTGTTTCCCTCCTCCAGTACCACCAACAGTACTTTACAGCAGTGTTTCCCTCCTCCAGAACCACCAACAGTACTCTACAGCAGTTTCCCTCCTCCAGTACCACCAGCAGTACTCTACAGCAGTGTTTCCCTCCTCCAGTACCACCAACAGTACTCTACAGCAGTGTTTCCCTCCTCCAGTACCACCAACAGTACTCTACAGCAGTGTTTCCCTCCTCCAGAACCACCAACAGTACTCTACAGCAGTGTTTCCCTCCTCCAGAACCACCAACAGTACTCTACAGCAGTGTTTCCCTCCTCCAGTCCTCCAGTACCACCAACAGTACTCTACAGCAGTGTTTCCCTCCTCCAGTACCACCAACAGTACTCTACAGCAGTGTTTCCCTCCTCCAGTCCTCCAGTACCACCAACAGTCCAGTCCAGTCCTCCAGTACCACCAACAGTACTCTACAGCAGTGTTTCCCTCCTCCAGTACCACCAACAGTACTCTACAGCAGTGTTTCCCAACTCCAGTACCACCAACAGTACTCTACAGCAGTGTTTCCCTCCTCCAGTACCACCAACAGTACTCTACAGCAGTGTTTCCCAACTCCAGTACCACCAACAGTACTCTACAGCAGTGTTTCCCTCCTCCAGTACCCCAACAGTACTCTACAGCAGTGTTTCCCTCCTCCAGTACCACCAACAGTACTCTACAGCAGTGTTTCCCTCCTCCAGTACCCCCAACAGTACTCTACAGCAGTGTTTCCCTCCTCCAGTACCACCAACAGTACTCTACAGCAGTGTTTCCCTCCTCCAGTACCCCCAACAGTACTCTACAGCAGTGTTTCCCTCCTCCAGTACCACCAACAGTACTCTACAGCAGTGTTTCCCAGCTCCAGTCCTCCAGTATCACCAAAAGTACTCTACAGCAGTGTTTCCCTCCTCCAGTACCCCCAACAGTACTCTACAGCAGTGTTTCCCTCCTCCAGTACCACCAACAGTACTCTACAGCAGTGTTTCCCAGCTCCAGTATCACCAACAGTACTCTACAGCAGTGTTTCCCAACTCCAGTACCACCAACAGTACTCTACAGCAGTGTTTCCCAACTCCAGTACCACCAACAGTACTCTACAGCAGTGTTTCCCAGCTCCAGTCCTCCAGTATCACCAACAGTACTCTACAGCAGTGTTTCCCTCCTCCAGTACCCCCAACAGTACTCTACAGCAGTGTTTCCCTCCTCCAGTACCCCCAACAGTACTCTACAGCAGTGTTTCCCTCCTTCAGTACCACCAACAGTACTCTACAGCAGTGTTTCCCAACTCCAGTACCCCAACAGTACTCTACAGCAGTGTTTCCCAACTCCAGTACCCCAACAGTACTCTACAGCAGTGTTTCCCTCCTCCAGTACCACCAACAGTACTCTACAGCAGTGTTTCCCAACTCCAGTACCACCAACAGTACTCTACAGCAGTGTTTCCTCCTCCAGTACCACCAACAGTCTCTAGTGTTTCCCAACCACCAAACAGTACTCTACAGCAGTGTTTCCCAACTCCAGTACCACCAACAGTACTCTACAGCAGTGTTTCCCAACTCCAGTACCCCAACAGTACTCTACAGCAGTGTTTCCCAACTCCAGTACCCCAACAGTACTCTACAGCAGTGTTTCCCAACTCCAGTACCACCAACAGTACTCTACAGCAGTGTTTCCCAACTCCAGTACCCCAACAGTACTCTACAGCAGTGTTTCCCAACTCCAGTACCCCAACAGTACTCTACAGCAGTGTTTCCCAACTCCAGTACCCCAACAGTACTCTACAGCAGTGTTTCCCAACTCCAGTACCACCAACAGTACTCTACAGCAGTGTTTCCCAACTCCAGTACCACCAACAGTACTCTACAGCAGTGTTTCCCAACTCCAGTACCCCAACAGTACAACAGTAGTACTCTACAGCAGTGTTTCCCAACTCCAGTACCCCAACAGTACTCTACAGCAGTGTTTCCCAACTCCAGTACCCCAACAGTACTCTACAGCAGTGTTTCCCAACTCCAGTACCCCAACAGTACTCTACAGCAGTGTTTCCCAACTCCAGTACCCCAACAGTACTCTACAGCAGTGTTTCCCAACTCCAGTACCCCAACAGTACTCTACAGCAGTGTTTCCCAACTCCAGTACCCCAACAGTACTCTACAGCAGTGTTTCCCAACTCCAGTACCCCAACAGTACTCTACAGCAGTGTTTCCCAACTCCAGTTACTCCCAGTGTTTCCCAACTCCAGTACCCCAACAGTACTCTACAGCAGTGTTTCCCAACTCCAGTACCCCAACAGTACTCTACAGCAGTGTTTCCCAACTCCAGTACCCCAACAGTACTCTACAGCAGTGTTTCCCAACTCCAGTACCCCAACAGTACTCTACAGCAGTGTTTCCCAACTCCAGTACCCCAACAGTACTCTACAGCAGTGTTTCCCTCAACTCCAGTACCCCAACAGTACTCTACAGCAGTGTTTCCCAACTCCAGTACCCCAACAGTACTCTACAGCAGTGTTTCCCAACTCCAGTACCCCAACAGTACTCTACAGCAGTGTTTCCCAAGTACCCCAACAGTCTCTACAGTGTTTCCCAACTCCAGTACCCCAACAGTACTCTACAGCAGTGTTTCCCAACTCCAGTACCCCAACAGTACTCTACAGCAGTGTTTCCCACAGTACCCCAACAGTACTCTACAGCAGTGTTTCCCAACTCCAGTACCCCAACAGTACTCTACAGCAGTGTTTCCCAACTCCAGTACCCCAACAGTACTCTACAGCAGTGTTTCCCAACTCCAGTACCCCAACAGTACTCTACAGCAGTGTTTCCCAACTCCAGTACCCCAACAGTACTCTACAGCAGTGTTTCCCAACTCCAGTACCCCAACAGTACTCTACAGCAGTGTTTCCCAACTCCAGTACCCCAACAGTACTCTACAGCAGTGTTTCCCAACTCCAGTACCCCAACAGTACTCTACAGCAGTGTTTCCAGTGTTTCCCAACTCCAGTACCCCAACAGTACTCTACAGCAGTGTTTCCCAACTCCAGTACCCCAACAGTACTCTACAGCAGTGTTTCCCAACTCCAGTACCCCAACAGTACTCTACAGCAGTGTTTCCCAACTCCAGTACCCCAACAGTACTCTACAGCAGTGTTTCCCAACAGTACTACTCTACAGCAGTGTTTCCCAACTCCAGTACCCCAACAGTACTCTACAGCAGTGTTTCCTACAACCCAACCAGTACCCCAACAGTACTCTACAGCAGTGTTTCCCAGTACTACTCCAGTACTACAGCAGTGTTTCCCAACTCCAGTACCCCAACAGTACTCTACAGCAGTGTTTCCCAACTCCAGTACCCCAACAGTACTCTACAGCAGTGTTTCCCAACTCCAGTACCCCAACAGTACTCTACAGCAGTGTTTCCCAACTCCAGTACCCCAACAGTACTCTACAGCAGTGTTTCCCAACTCCAGTACCCCAACAGTACTCTACAGCAGTGTTTCCCAACTCCAGTACCCCAACAGTACTCTACAGCAGTGTTTCCCAACTCCAGTACCCCAACAGTACTCTACAGCAGTGTTTCCCAACTCCAGTACCCCAACAGTACTCTACAGCAGTGTTTCCCAACTCCAGTACCCCAACAGTACTCTACAGCAGTGTTTCCCAACTCCAGTACCCCAACAGTACTCTACAGCAGTGTTTCCCAACTCCAGTACCCCAACAGTACTCTACAGCAGTGTTTCCCTCCTACCCCAACAGTACACAGCAGTGTTTCCCAACTCCAGTACCCCAACAGTACTCTACAGCAGTGTTTCCCAACTCCAGTACCCCAACAGTACTCTACAGCAGTGTTTCCCAACTCCAGTACCCCAACCCTCCTCCAGTACCCCAACAGTACTCTACAGCAGTGTTTCCCAACTCCAGTACCCCAACAGTACTCTACAGCAGTGTTTCCCAACTCCAGTACCCCAACAGTACTCTACAGCAGTGTTTCCCAACTCCAGTACCCCAACAGTACTCTACAGCAGTGTTTCCCAACTCCAGTACCCCAACAGTACTCTACAGCAGTGTTTCCCAACTCCAGTACCCCAACAGTACTCTACAGCAGTGTTTCCCAACTCCAGTACCCCAACAGTACTCTACAGCAGTGTTTCCCAACTCCAGTACCCCAACAGTACTCTACAGCAGTGTTTCCCAACTCCAGTACCCCAACAGTACTCTACAGCAGTGTTTCCCAACTCCAGTACTCTACAGCAGTGTTTCCAAGTACCCCAACAGTACTCTACAGCAGTGTTTCCCAACTCCAGTACCCCAACAGTACTCTACAGCAGTGTTTCCCAACTCCAGTACCCCAACAGTACTCTACAGCAGTGTTTCCCAACTCCAGTACCCCAACAGTACTCTACAGCAGTGTTTCCCAACTCCAGTACCCCAACAGTACTCTACAGCAGTGTTTCCCAACTCCAGTACCCCAACAGTACTCTACAGCAGTGTTTCCCAACTCCAGTACCCCAACAGTACTCTACAGCAGTGTTTCCCAACTCCAGTACCACCAACAGTACTCTACAGCAGTGTTTCCCAACTCCAGTACCCCAACAGTACTCTACAGCAGTGTTTCCCAACTCCAGTACCACCAACAGTACTCTACAGCAGTGTTTCCCAACTCCAGTACCCCAACAGTACCAGTGTTTCCCAACTCCAGTACAACAGTACTCTACAGCAGTGTTTCCCAACCCAGTACCAGTACCAACAGTACTCTACAGCAGTGTTTCCCAACTCCAGTACCCCAACAGTACTCTACAGCAGTGTTTCCCAACTCCAGTACCACCAACAGTACTCTACAGCAGTGTTTCCCAACTCCAGTACCCCAACAGTACTCTACAGCAGTGTTTCCCAACTCCAGTACCCCAACAGTACTCTACAGCAGTGTTTCCCAACTCCAGTACCCCAACAGTACTCTACAGCAGTGTTTCCCAACTCCAGTACCACCAACAGTACTCTACAGCAGTGTTTCCCAACTCCAGTACCCCAACAGTACTCTACAGCAGTGTTTCCCAACTCAACAGTACAGTACCACCAACAGTACTCTACAGCAGTGTTTCCCAACTCCAGTACCCCAACAGTACTCTACAGCAGTGTTTCCCAACTCCAGTACCACCAACAGTACTCTACAGCAGTGTTTCCCAACTCCAGTACCAGTACTCAACAGCAGTGTTTCTCTACCCCAACAGTACTCTACAGCAGTGTTTCCCTCCTCCAGTACCACCAACAGTACTCTACAGCAGTGTTTCCCAACTCCAGTACCACCAACAGTACTCTACAGCAGTGTTTCCCAACTCCAGTACCCCCAACAGTACTCTACAGCAGTGTTTCCCAACTCCAGTACCACCAACAGTACTCTACAGCAGTGTTTCCCAACTCCAGTACCCCAACAGTACTCTACAGCAGTGTTTCCCTCCTCCAGTACCCCAACAGTACTCTACAGCAGTGTTTCCCAACAGTCCAGTACCCCAACAACAGTACTCTACAGCAGTGTTTCCCAACTCCAGTACCACCAACAGTACTCTACAGCAGTGTTTCCCTCCTCCAGTACCAGCCAACAGTACTCTACAGCAGTGTTTCCCAACTCCAGTACCCCAACAGTACTCTACAGTGTTTCCCAGTACCCCAACAGTTTCAGCAGTGTTTCCTCCTCCAGTACCCCAACAGTACTCTACAGCAGTGTTTCCCTCCTCCAGTACCCCAACAGTACTCTACAGCAGTGTTTCCCCAGTACCCCAACAGTACTCTACAGCAGTGTTTCCCAACTCCAGTACCCCAACAGTACTCTACAGCAGTGTTTCCCTTACCACCAACAGTACTCTACAGCAGTGTTTCCCAACTCCAGTACCCCAACAGTACTCTACAGCAGTGTTTCCCAACTCCAGTACCCCAACAGTACTCTACAGCAGTGTTTCCCAACTCCAGTACCCCAACAGTACTCTACAGCAGTGTTTCCCAACTCCAGTACCCCAACAGTACTCTACAGCAGTGTTTCCCAACTCCAGTACCCCAACAGTACTCTACAGCAGTGTTTCCCAACTCCAGTACCCCAACAGTACTCTACAGCAGTGTTTCCCTCCTCCAGTACCCCAACAGTACTCTACAGCAGTGTTTCCCTCCTCCAGTACCACCAACAGTACTCTACAGCAGTGTTTCCCTCCTCCAGTACCACCAACAGTACTCTACAGCAGTGTTTCCCACCTCCAGTACCCCAACAGTACTCTACAGCAGTGTTTCCCTCCTCCAGTACCCCAACAGTACTCTACAGCAGTGTTTCCCTCCTCCAGTACCCCAACAGTACTCTACAGCAGTGTTTCCCTCCTCCAGTACCCCAACAGTACTCTACAGCAGTGTTTCCCTCCTCCAGTACCCCAACAGTACTCTACAGCAGTGTTTCCCCTCCAGTACCCCAACAGTACTCTACAGCAGTGTTTCCCTCCTCCAGTACCCCAACAGTACTCTACAGCAGTGTTTCCCAACTCCAGTACCCCAACAGTACCCCAACAGTACTCTACAGCAGTGTTTCCTCCTCCAGTACCCCAACAGTACTCTACAGCAGTGTTTCCCTCCTCCAGTACCCCAACAGTACTCTACAGCAGTGTTTCCCTCCTCCAGTACCCCAACAGTACTCTACAGCAGTGTTTCCCAACTCCAGTACCCCAACAGTACTCTACAGCAGTGTTTCCCTCCTCCAGTACCACCAACAGTACTCTACAGCAGTGTTTCCCTCCTCCAGTACCCCAACAGTACTCTACAGCAGTGTTTCCCTCCTCCAGTACCCCAACAGTACTCTACAGCAGTGTTTCCCTCCTCCAGTACCCCAACAGTACTCTACAGCAGTGTTTCCCTCCTCCAGTACCCCAACAGTACTCTACAGCAGTGTTTCCCTCCTCCAGTACCCCAACAGTACTCTACAGCAGTGTTTCCCAACTCCAGTACCCCAACAGTACTCTACAGCAGTGTTTCCCTCCTCCAGTACCCCAACAGTACTCTACAGCAGTGTTTCCCTCCTCCAGTACCCCAACAGTACTCTACAGCAGTGTTTCCCTCCTCCAGTACCCCAACAGTACTCTACAGCAGTGTTTCCCTCCTCCAGTACCCCAACAGTACTCTACAGCAGTGTTTCCCCAGTACCCCAACAGTACTCTACTCCAGTACCCCAACAGTACTCTACAGCAGTGTTTCCCTCCTCCAGTACCCCAACAGTACTCTACAGCAGTGTTTCCCTCCTCCAGTACCCCAACAGTACTCTACAGCAGTGTTTCCCTCCTCCAGTACCCCAACAGTACTCTACAGCAGTGTTTCCCAACTCCAGTACCCCAACAGTACTCTACAGCAGTGTTTCCCAACTCCAGTACCCCAACAGTACTCTACAGCAGTGTTTCCCAACCCAGTCCAACAGTACCCCAACAGTACTCTAACAGTACTCTACAGTGTTTCCCAACTCCAGTACCCCAACAGTACTCTACAGCAGTGTTTCCCTCCTCCAGTACCCCAACAGTACTCTACAGCAGTGTTTCCCTCCTCCAGTACCCCAACAGTACTCTACAGCAGTGTTTCCTAACTCCAGTACCCCAACAGTACTCTACAGCAGTGTTTCCCACCCAGTACAACAGTACTCTACAGCAGTGTTTCCCTCCTCCAGTACCCCAACAGTACTCTACAGCAGTGTTTCCCTCCTCCAGTACCCCAACAGTACTCTACAGCAGTGTTTCCCTCCTCCAGTACCCCAACAGTACCCCAAGCAGTGTTTCCCAACTCTAACAGTACCCCAACAGTACTCTACAGCAGTGTTTCCCTCCTCCAGTACCCCAACAGTACTCTACAGCAGTGTTTCCCAACTCCTCCAACAGTACCCCAACAGTACTCTACAGCAGTGTTTCCCTCCTCCAGTACCACCAACAGTACTCTACAGCAGTGTTTCCCTCCTCCAGTACCCCAACAGTACTCTACAGCAGTGTTTCCCTCCTCCAGTACCCCAACAGTACTCTACAGCAGTGTTTCCCAACTCCAGTACCCCAACAGTACTCTACAGCAGTGTTTCCCTCCTCCAGTACCCCAACAGTACTCTACAGCAGTGTTTCCCAACTCCAGTACCCCAACAGTACTCTACAGCAGTGTTTCCCTCCTCCAGTACCCCAACAGTACTCTACAGCAGTGTTTCCCAACTCCAGTACCCCAACAGTACTCTACAGCAGTGTTTCCCTCCTCCAGTACCCCAACAGTACTCTACAGCAGTGTTTCCCTCCTCCAGTACCCCAACAGTACTCTACAGCAGTGTTTCCCTCCTCCAGTACCCCAACAGTACTCTACAGCAGTGTTTCCCAACTCCAGTACCCCAACAGTACTCTACAGCAGTGTTTCCCAACTCCAGTACCCCAACAGTACTCTACAGCAGTGTTTCCCAACCCAGTCCTCAGTACTCTAGCAGTGTTTCCCACCCCAACAGTACTCTACAGCAGTGTTTCCCAACTCCAGTACCCCAACAGTACTCTACAGCAGTGTTTCCCTCCTCCAGTACCCCAACAGTACTCTACAGCAGTGTTTCCCTCCTCCAGTACCCCAACAGTACTCTACAGCAGTGTTTCCCTCCTCCAGTACCCCAACAGTACTCTACAGCAGTGTTTCCCTCCTCCAGTACCCCAACAGTACTCTACAGCAGTGTTTCCCTCCTCCAGTACCCCAACAGTACTCTACAGCAGTGTTTCCCCTCCTCCAGTACCCCAACAGTACTCTACAGCAGTGTTTCCCTCCTCCAGTACCCCAACAGTACTCTACAGCAGTGTTTCCCTCCTCCAGTACCCCAACAGTACTCTACAGCAGTGTTTCCCTCCTCCAGTCCTCCAGTACCCCAACAGTACTCTACAGCAGTGTTTCCCTCCTCCAGTACCCCAACAGTACTCTACAGCAGTGTTTCCCTCCTCCAGTCCTCCAGTACCCCAACAGTACTCTACAGCAGTGTTTCCCAAGTACCCCAACAGTCCAGTGTTTCCCTCCTCCAGTACCCCAACAGTACTCTACAGCAGTGTTTCCCTCCTCCAGTACCCCAACAGTACTCTACAGCAGTGTTTGTTTCCCTCCTCCAGTACCCCAACAGTACTCTACAGCAGTGTTTCCCTCCTCCAGTACCCCAACAGTACTCTACAGCAGTGTTTCCCAACTCCAGTACCCCAACAGTACTCTACAGCAGTGTTTCCCTCCTCCAGTACCCCAACAGTACTCTACAGCAGTGTTTCCTCCTCCAGTACCCCAACAGTACTCTACAGCAGTGTTTCCCTCCTCCAGTGTTTCCTCCAACAGTACTCTACAGCAGTGTTTCCCTCCTCCAGTACCCCAACAGTACTCTACAGCAGTGTTTCCCTCCTCCAGTACCCCAACAGTACTCTACAGCAGTGTTTCCCTCCTCCAGTACCCCAACAGTACTCTACAGCAGTGTTTCCCTCCTCCAGTACCCCAACAGTACTCTACAGCAGTGTTTCCCCTCCTCTCTACAGCAGTTTCCAGTACCAACAGTACTCTACAGCAGTGTTTCCCTCCTCCAGTACCCCAACAGTACTCTACAGCAGTGTTTCCCTCCTCCAGTACCCCAACAGTACTCTACAGCAGTGTTTCCCTCCAGTACCAGTACCCCAACAGTACTCTACAGCAGTGTTTCCCTCCTCCAGTACCCCAACAGTACTCTACAGCAGTGTTTCCCTCCTCCAGTACCCCAACAGTACTCTACAGCAGTGTTTCCCTCCTCCAGTACCCCAACAGTACTCTACAGCAGTGTTTCCCTCCTCCAGTACCCCAACAGTACTCTACAGCAGTGTTTCCCTCCTCCAGTACCCCAACAGTACTCTACAGCAGTGTTTCCCTCCTCCAGTACCCCAACAGTACTCTACAGCAGTGTTTCCCTCCTCCAGTACCCCAACAGTACTCTACAGCAGTGTTTCCCTCCTCCAGTACCCCAACAGTACTCTACAGCAGTGTTTCCCTCAACCCCAACAGTACTCTACCAGTACCCCAACAGTACTCTACAGCAGTGTTTCCCTCCTCCAGTACCCCAACAGTACTCTACAGCAGTGTTTCCCTCCTCCAGTACCCCAACAGTACTCTACAGCAGTGTTTCCCTCCTACCAACAGTACTCCCAACAGTACCCCAACAGTACTCTACAGCAGTGTTTCCCTCCTCCAGTACCCCAACAGTACTCTACAGCAGTGTTTCCCTCCTCCAGTACCCCAACAGTACTCTACAGCAGTGTTTCCCTCCTCCAGTACCCCAACAGTACTCTACAGCAGTGTTTCCCTCCAGTACCCCAACAGTACTCTACCAGTGTTTCCCTCCAGTACCCCAACAGTACTCTACAGCAGTGTTTCCCTCCTCCAGTACCCCAACAGTACTCTACAGCAGTGTTTCCCAACTCCAGTACCCCAACAGTACTCTACAGCAGTGTTTCCCTCCTCCAGTACCCCAACAGTACTCTACAGCAGTGTTTCCCTCCTCCAGTACCCCAACAGTACTCTACAGCAGTGTTTCCCTCCTCCAGTACCCCAACAGTACTCTACAGCAGTGTTTCCCTCAACTCCAGTACCCCAACAGTACTCTACAGCAGTGTTTCCCTCCTCCAGTACCCCAACAGTACTCTACAGCAGTGTTTCCCTCCTCCAGTACCCCAACAGTACTCTACAGCAGTGTTTCCCAACTCCAGTACCCCAACAGTACTCTACAGCAGTGTTTCCCTCCTCCAGTACCCCAACAGTACTCTACAGCAGTGTTTCCCTCCTCCAGTACCCCAACAGTACTCTACAGCAGTGTTTCCCTCCTCCAGTACCCCAACAGTACTCTACAGCAGTGTTTCCCTCCTCCAGTACCCCAACAGTACTCTACAGCAGTGTTTCCAGCAGTCCTCCAGTACCCCAACAGTACTCTACAGCAGTGTTCCCTCCTCCAGTACCCCAACAGTACTCTACAGCAGTGTTTCCCTCCTCCAGTACCCCAACAGTACTCTACAGCAGTGTTTCCCAACTCCAGTACCCCAACAGTACTCTACAGCAGTGTTTCCCTCCTCCAGTACCCCAACAGTACTCTACAGCAGTGTTTCCCAACTCCAGTACCCCAACAGTACTCTACAGCAGTGTTTCCCTCCTCCAGTACCCCAACAGTACTCTACAGCAGTGTTTCCCTCCTCCAGTACCCCAACAGTACTCTACAGCAGTGTTTCCCTCCTCCAGTACCCCAACAGTACTCTACAGCAGTGTTTCCCTCCTCCAGTACCCCAACAGTACTCTACAGCAGTGTTTCCCTCCTCCAGTACCCCAACAGTACTCTACAGCAGTGTTTCCCTCCTCCAGTACCCCAACAGTACTCTACAGCAGTGTTTCCCCTCCAGTACTCCAGTGTTTCCCAACCCCAACAGTACTCTACAGCAGTGTTTCCCTCCTCCAGTACCCCAACAGTACTCTACAGCAGTGTTTCCCAACTCCAGTACCCCAACAGTACTCTACAGCAGTGTTTCCCAACTCCAGTACCCCAACAGTACTCTACAGCAGTGTTTCCCTCCTCCAGTACCCCAACAGTACTCTACAGCAGTGTTTCCCTCCTCCAGTACCCCAACAGTACTCTACAGCAGTGTTTCCTCCTCCAGTACCCCAACAGTACTCTACAGCAGTGTTTCCCTCCTCCAGTACCACCAACAGTACTCTACAGCAGTGTTTCCCTCCTCCAGTACCCCAACAGTACTCTACAGCAGTGTTTCCCTCCTCCAGTACCCCAACAGTACTCTACAGCAGTGTTTCCCTCCTCCAGTACCCCAACAGTACTCTACAGCAGTGTTTCCCTCCTCCAGTACCCCAACAGTACTCTACAGCAGTGTTTCCCTCCTCCAGTACCCCAACAGTACTCTACAGCAGTGTTTCCCTCCTCCAGTACCCCAACAGTACTCTACAGCAGTGTTTCCCTCCTCCAGTACCCCAACAGTACTCTACAGCAGTGTTTCCCTCCTCCAGTACCCCAACAGTACTCTACAGCAGTGTTTCCCTCCTCCAGTACCCCAACAGTACTCTACAGCAGTGTTTCCCTCCTCCAGTACCCCAACAGTACTCTACAGCAGTGTTTCCCTCCTCCAGTACCCCAACAGTACTCTACAGCAGTGTTTCCCTCCTCCAGTACCCCAACAGTACTCTACAGCAGTGTTTCCCTCCTCCAGTACCCCAACAGTACTCTACAGCAGTGTTTCCCTCCTCCAGTACCCCAACAGTACTCTACAGCAGTGTTTCCCTCCTCCAGTACCACCAACAGTACTCTACAGCAGTGTTTCCCTCCTCCAGTACCCCAACAGTACTCTACAGCAGTGTTTCCCTCCTCCAGTACCCCAACAGTACTCTACAGCAGTGTTTCCCTCCTCCAGTACCCCAACAGTACTCTACAGCAGTGTTTCCCTCCTCCAGTACCCCAACAGTACTCTGCCACAGTGTTGTAAAGATTCTCTGTCTTATTTAGAAGCCTGTCAAAGCTAACAGACAGCTGCAATAAACATGATGAATGTTCCGTTCAACCAGCCCAGCTGAGCATCAGACTAGCAGACTGAATCCTGAGTGTTATTCCTCCTCTGGCATCTCTTTCATTCAGATAGAAAAGCATGTCAGACATTCATCCATAATACATATGTCTGTCTGGCTGGGTGTTCCAAATGGCACCCTATTCCCTATATAGTGCACTACTTTAGACCAGAGCCCTATTCCCTATATAGTGTACTACTTTAGACCAGAGCCCTATTCCCTATATGCTGCACTACTTTAGACCAGACCCCTAGGGACCCTGTTCAAAAGTAATGCACTCCATAGTATAGATAATAGGGTACCATTTGGAACGGAGTGCATCTCTCCCAAAATAAAGCTTTCTGTTGGTCGCGGTCCAAGTCATTAAAAAAGGTAATTATCTGGGAAGAGCTGCAAAGTGTTAAAATTCACAATTTAATTGAGATATTGGAAGACAATGGGATGAGACAAATAGTTCAAAGTAAGGGGAATAATTATGCCAAATAAATTCAGATAAGCAATTAGCTTTTATAATCTTATTCTCTCTCTCACACAGCGGTGCAAACCAAGGAAATTCTGCAACCATGACACATTATCAACTACAAAGAGTATAATGTTAACAAAAAATCAAAAACATACATAAAAAACATACATAACGAAAGAGTCGTCTTCACTTATAAATGCCATTCTAAATGGTTGAACGCATCACATCGTCACAATGCAGCTCATTGGCTACTGAAAGATGTGATTGAATATTCCCAACCTGTTTGTCAACATTCTTATCAGGTTGATACATACAGTATAATACTCCACAGTTATTATGAGTTCTTATCAGGTTGATACATACTGTATAATACTAACACCTCAGTTATTATTAGTTCTTATCAGGTTGATATATACAGTATAATACACCACAGTTATTATGAGTTCTTATCAGGTTGATACATACTGTATAATACTAACTCCACAGTTATTATGAGTTCTTATCAGGTATATATATACAGTATAATACACCACAGTTATTATTAGTTCTTATCAGGTTGATACATACAGTATAATACTAACACCACAGTTATTATTAGTTCTTATCAGGTTGATACATACAGTATAATACTCCACAGTTATTATTAGTTCTTATCAGGTTGATACATACAGTATAATACTAACACAACAGTTATTATTAGTTCTTATCAGGTTGATACATACAGTATAATACACCACAGTTATTATTAGTTCTTATCAGGTTGATACATACAGTATAATACTAACACCTCAGTTATTATTAGTTCTTATCAGGTTGATACATACAGTATAATACATCACAGTTATTATTAGTTCTTATCAGGTTGATACATACAGTATAATACACCACAGTTATTATTAGTTCTTATCAGGTTGATACATACAGTATAATACTCCACAGTTATTATTAGTTCTTATCAGGTTGATACATACAGTATAATACATCACAGTTATTATTAGTTCTTATCAGGTTGATACATACAGTATAATACATCACAGTTATTATTAGTTCTTATCAGGTTGATACATACAGTATAATACTAACACCACAGTTATGATTAGTTCTTATCAGGTTGATACATACAGTATAATACATCACAGTTATTATTAGTTCTTATCAGGTTGATACATACAGTATAATACATCACAGTTATTATTAGTTCTTATCAGGTTGATACATACAGTATAATACTAACACCTCAGTTATTATTAGTTCTTATCAGGTTGATACGTACAGTATAATACATCACAGTTATTATTAGTTCTTATCAGGTTGATACATACAGTATAATACACCACAGTTATTATTAGTTCTTATCAGGTTGATACATACAGTATAATACTAACACCACAGTTATTATTAGTTCTTATCAGGTTGATACATACAGTATAATACATCAGTTATTATTAGTTCTTATCAGGTTGATACATACAGTATAATACATCAGTTATTATTAGTTCTTATCAGGTTGATACATACAGTATAATACATCACAGTTATTATTAGTTCTTATCAGGTTGATACATACAGTATAATACATCACAGTTATTATTAGTTATTATCAGGTTGATACATACAGTATAATACACCACAGTTATGATTAGTTCTTATCAGGTTGATACATACAGTATAATACTAACACCACAGTTATTATTAGTTCTTATCAGGTTGATGATAATATCTTATGAGGTTTATCTGTGGCTGGTTCAGAGGGCTGTGTCTGGTACAGAGGGCTGTGTCTGGTACAGAGGGTTGTGTCTGGTACAGAGGGTTGTGTCTGGTACAGAGGGCTGTGTCTGGTACAGAGGGCTGTGTCTGGTTCAGAGGGCTGTGTCTGGTACAGAGGGCTGTGTCTGGTTCAGAGGGCTGTGTCTGGTTCAGAGGGCTGTGTCTGGTTCAGAGGGCTGTGTCTGGTACAGAGGGCTGGTTCAGAGGGCTGTGTCTGGTACAGAGGGCTGTGTCTGGTTCAGAGGGCTGTGTCTGGTTCAGAGGGCTGTGTCTGGTACAGAGGGCTGTGTCTGGTACAGAGGGCTGTGTCTGGTTCAGAGGGCTGTGTCTGGTTCAGAGGGCTGTGTCTGGTACAGTCTGCTGTGTCTGGTACAGTCTGCTGTGTCTGGTTCAGAGGGCTGTGTCTGGTTCAGAGGGCTGTGTCTGGTTCAGAGGGCTGTGTCTGGTTCAGAGGGCTGTGTCTGGTACAGTCTGCTGTGTCTGGTACAGTCTGCTGTGTCTGCAGGTTGTTTGATGAAAGTCAAGCTCATTTGTATATTATCTCTAAGAGGGATATCTCTCATAACCACAGTAAACAGATGGTAGATTTAGTGGAAAGTGGCTTGGAGAAACAGCTCCATGAAATTCTAAATAATTATGCCATTATTGAGGCGTAGTTGAAGATGGTGGAGAAGAGGAGCCATCATATCTAACGACAGACCTGCCCTTTCAATCTGATGCAGTGATAAAACAGAGTGCTATCAGCACAGAGCTGGATGGAGACATACATTATGACCAGAGGCAAAAAGCCTGTTAGAGAAAAGGACTGTTGGCCCTGCGTCTCTGACAGGAAAATACTGTGCCTACTAAAAAAGAGACAGGTCATCAGTTTTCTCCAGAGAGAGAGAGATGGGGGGAGGGGGAGAGAGAGTGTGAGAGTATGAGTGAGAGAGAGAGAGATGGGGGGAGGAGGAGAGAGAGTGTGAGAGTGTGAGTGAGTGTGAGAGTGAGAGTGAGAGTGTGAGTGAGAGAGTGTGAGAGAGAGAGAGAGAGAGAGAGAGAGAGAGAGAGAGAGAGAGACAGACACACACACACACACACAGACAGACAGACAGACAGACAGACAGACAGACAGACAGACAGACAGACAGACAGACAGACAGACAGACAGCGCATGCTAGGGGTATTATTCACCTCCCAAGGGTGTGAGAGGGTAATTAACCTTTAATCACATTGAATTGTCCATTTAAAAGATAACGTGTGATAGTATAAAATATTCATTTTGTCACCTGAGAGAGAGAGAAGAATTTGGGCCCATATTTGAATACCAGTCAGACCTCAGTCTTTCCAGCCCATGTCTCAGAGACTAAGTCGTCTAACAGGAGAATCTCAGTAGAAATAATAACAAACAGATCCCATGACTTTATTCCACTTTAGACAAAATTCTTGTTTTGAGGATAAACGACAGATAATCCGCAAAGTTTAAACCATTTAATTATCAAATCTTATCTGATTTTATTAGTGGTTCGAGTGGAGGATTAAACTGGCATACGCTCAAATTGAATCATCGATTGACCACAGGCTGCAGTGATTCTGAGAGTGACAGAGAGAGCTGTAAATCTAATCTAATCAGGCCGGGCCTTCCAGGGCCAGCCCACTAAAACACACAGCTAGCAGGCAGCATATAGCCAACACAGCACGCACACACACAGCAAACACAGTACATACTGTACACAGCTAAACACAAGTCACAGTGGAGACGACAACAGGCCAGCCTGACAGTAACAAAAAACCCACCAACCTCACAGAGGGGTGTGACATAACCACTGCAGTGACAAGTAGTTGACCTCTACAGTAACACAAACATTGTCTCTACTGTAATAAATAGTTCTATAGATCCTATATGTATCGTAAGGGACCATCACTGCTGTAGAGTAACTGGTCTCATGTCTCATCTACTACAGTTCAAGTGACATAACCTCATTATCTATAGGACACACCTACTACAGTTCAGGTGACATAACCTCATTATCTAAAGGACACATCTACTACAGTTCAGGTGACATAACCTCATTATCTATAGGACACATCTACTACAGTTCAGGTGACATAACCTCATTATCTAAAGGACACATCTACTACAGTTCAGGTGACATAACCTCATTATCTATAGGACACATCTACTACAGTTCAAGTGACATAACCTCATTATCTATAGGACACACCTACTACAGTTCAGGTGACATAACCTCATTATCTATAGGACACATCTACTACAGTTCAGGTGGCATAACCTCATTATCTATAGGGCACATCTACTACAGTTCAGGTGACATAACCTCATTATCTATAGGGCACATCTACTACAGTTCAGGTGACATAACCTCATTATCTATAGGACACAAATATTGCAATACAAAGGATTTAGGATCTTGTGTTTATCTGTGGCCCACTGGCCGATCTGGTAATTGAAGGACATAAAACATACTGCTACCCTTAGGACCAGAGTCATGGGAGGGAGGGGGAGGAGGGAGGGAGGGAGGGAGGGAGGGAGGGAGGGAGGGAGGGAGGGAGGGAGGGAGGGAGGGAGGGAGGGAGGGAGGGCAGCAGTTTAATGCTCTATTGGGGACGATTAGACTTCCATACTTTATGATGCAGTAACATCCATAATAAAAGCATAAGGTAAATATAATCACCCCAGGACCAAATGGTTCCTTGTGAACAGAGATGGGAGGGGAATGTGAAAGATGGGGAGTGTGTGTCACTAGCAGAGATTACAGCCAGCATCACAGGACCAGCTTCCTCCCACCACCACTTCCTCTTCCTCTCTGAGGAGGAAGGCAGACAGACCATAGACATAAAGACCCGTCTCCTCTAATTGGTTTATCAGTGGGCCGCCACATCCTCCATCCACAACCACAAACCCCGTGCGCTCATAAATTACATCCCCAAATTGAGCCTGTACGCTTGTTCAGTGTTCAGCCTCTTCATTTGTGAACAGGCCAGCTGCTGAACCGTTTATCTTCACCACAAAGACATTCTGTATTAGTTTCAGCCCCCGAAAGCCTCCACTGAAGCCACAGAATGGGCTTCTCTGTCGGCCCAGACGGGTAGGAGAGGTTAGTGATAGGATACAGACTCCATTGAACTGGACTTCATTTTCCCACACCACTCAGATAGTGATGCTACTTCTCCAGTCAGTACAAAGCACGGACCACCCTTCTGACAGCTTGGCGATAGGACAGATCTATGGGAGAAACCTTGAGGAGGATGCTGATTAAAAAAACAAACATAAAAGTTGTATTTGTCTATAGATAGATAGTATGGGAGAACCTTGTGAAAATCGAGGGAATGTATACGCTGATGTAAAAGGCTTGTGATGTAATGTTCTATAGATTGTTCTAGAAACCGTATACTGTATATATACACACGCCTGAGAGAATACACGCTGACAGAAAGGCTTGATGTAATGTTCTATAGATTGTTCTAGAAACCGTATACTGTATATATACACACGCCTGAGAGAATACACGCTGACAGAAAGGCTTGATGTAATGTTCTATTGATTGTTCTAGAAACCGTATACTGTATACATACACACGCCTGAGAGAATACACGCTGACAGAAAGGCTTATAATGTAGTGTTCTATAGATTATTCTAGAAACCGTATACTGTATATATACACACGCCTGAGAGAATACACGCTGACAGAAAGGCTTATAATGTAATGTTCTATAGATTATTCTATCCGTATACATATACAGTACACGCTCACGAAGGGCCCTAAATTAGATTTCCCTGTCAAATGAATCACTTCATGAAATTAAATATGGGTTGTGAATGTGATTGAAAACAAACAAAGCTGCCAGGCATGGAAGAAATATTTCAGTTTCCCTCCCACATAATGCTGAGTATAGATCTTTGATGCACCACACACACACGCACACACACACACACACACACACACACACACACACACACGCACACACACCACACACACACACACACACACACACACACACACACGCGCGCGCGCAGAGGGAAGAATCCGTCACAGACTGACATAATCTATTATGTTCTCAGAAAACCTGTTTAGTAATCATTGTTATGAGCTTACGTCTGGTTGGTTTATTTAAACGACTCTCAACATGTGACCATAGAAGTCTTAAAGCCATTGGTTGTTTGGGTGAGGAGAGAATGCGGCCTAGTTGAATGGTTACTTTGACCTAAATCTCAGAGCTGAGATAAAGATTTCACTGTTTGGGATAATATTTTGAACCTTCTGTAGGCCTCCTGTACAAGGCATTAAGCTCACCATACTATGTACAAGGCATTAAGCTCACCATACTATGTACAAGGCATTAAACTCACGATACTATGTACAAGGCATTAAGCTCACCATACTATGTACAAGGCATTAAGCTCACCATACTATGTACAAGGCATTAAGCTCACCATGCTATGTACAAGGCATTAAGCTCACCATACTATGTACAAGGCATTAAGCTCACCATACTATGTACAAGGCATTAAACTCACCATACTATGTACAAGGCATTAAGCTCACCATACTATGTACAAGGCATTAGCATATTGTTTGTTCATAGTGAAAAGAACATCTGCCACAAAGTCAAAAATAAATGTTTTTTTCCCACCTAATTAAAGCCAAAGATCAACTTTAAATGAATCAAATCCTCTAATTATGAATTATTATCTTTCATAAACCATCCATAAACCATGTCTGTACTTAGCTCATGACAGACGGAAAGAGATTGCAGATTTGCCTCCAAAAAACAACTTTGTCAGTCAATGTCAATTTAAATCCTACCAAATATTTTTTAAACAGTAACCTGTAAACCTCTCCCTTTACAAACTCAAATTGGATAAAAAGTTGCAACACTTACTGTGTGAAGTCCTGATGATCAATTCTTATCTTCCATAAACCTTCATTTTACTATAAAGGAAAGGGGAAGGGGGAGACCTAGTCAGTTGTACAACTGAATGCCTTCAACTGAAATGTGTCTTCTGCATTTCACCCTCTGAATCAGAGAGGTGCGGGGGGCTGCCTTAATCCTTAATCCACATCCACGTTTTAGGTGCCCGAGGCTTGTGGCAGTTGGAGAGAGAGTTTGGGACGATTTTCCTCCTAAAAAAACTGCCACATTTCCCTCAATGTCAATGTAGATCTCCCCAAATCTTTATTAAACAGCGACCTTTGAACTCTCCAATCACAGACCCCATTGAATGTGGTGATTTCCCAACAAGAGCTTTGGCTTTAATTCGCTCTCTCTGGACATAAGCAGGTCTTACATCTGAAACCAGGAAACAGGCCACCAGTGGCATTTACTGAGCAATTAAAAATGGCACAAACGTCTGAACCACCAACACAACAAAGGGTGTGTGTGTGTGTGTGTGTGTGTGTGTGTGTGTGTGTGTGTGTGTGTGTGTGTGTGTGTGTGTGTGTGTGTGTGTGTGTGTGTGTGTATTTCTGCTGAAATACAGCTACTGAAAACTACTGTACTACCAGTCCAGTATAACTCTGGGTCCGTCTCCTCCTTGACCTCCCCACTCACCCATCTGTTGCCCATGGCAATGGGGTGGATCTGAGAGGCTGCTCTGGGGTCTTATCCATCTCTCACTGAGCCACTATTTAAATAACCTGCCCAAGTTGATATTTCAGCACCTCATCTTCAAACACAATCAAAATGGATGAATGATGATGAGAGCAGATATCTATTCAGCATGAATCTACAGAAGCCTCACAGCAGGGGTCTTTATCATTAAGTCATCATAGAGGGCAGAGAGTGGAGGGGGAGGGAGAGTAGGGGAGAGGTGGAGAGACGTAGAAAGGGGAGGGAGGTGGAGAGATGGGAGAGGGGAGAGGAATGAGAGCTGGCGAGGGATAGAGCTGGAGAGGAAGAGAGGGGAGAGAGTAGGAGAGAGATGGAGAGGGGAGAGAGGTGGAGTTAGAGGAAGGAGAGAGGGGGGAAGTGGAGATGGCAGGGAGAGGTGGAGAGAGGGGAGGGAGAGGAGAGAGGTGGGGAGAGGAGAGGTAGAGAGAGAGATAGAGAGAGGAGAGGTAGAGAGAGAGATGGAGAGAGTAGGAGAGAGATGGAGAGGGGAGAGGGTGGAGTTAGAGGAAGGAGAGAGGGGGAAGTGGAGATGGAAGGGAGAGGGGAAAGGTGGAGAGAGGGGAGGGAGAGAGGGAGGGTGGAGAGAGGGGAGGGAGAGGGGAGAGGTGGGGAGAAGGGAGGGAGAGGGAGAGGGGGAGAGAGGGGAGGGAGAGGGGAGAGGTGGAGAGGGGGAGGGAGAGGGGAGAGGTGGGGAGAAGGGAGAGGGGAGAGGTGGAGAAAGGGGAGGGATAGGGGAGAGGTGGGGAGAAGGGAGAGGTGGGGAGAGGGGGAGAGGGAGAGGTGGGGAGAGGGGAAAGGTGGGGAGAGGTGGGGAGAGGGGAGAGGAATGAGAGCTGGCGAGGGATAGAGCTGGAGAGGAAGAGAGGGGAGAGGGGAGAGGTGGGGAGAGATGGGAGAGGGAGAGGAATGAGAGCTGGCGAGGGATAGAGCTGGAGAGGAAGAGAGGGGAGAGAGTAGGAGAGAGATGGAGAGGGGAGAGGGTGGAGTTAGAGGAAGGAGAGAGGGGGAAGTGGAGATGGCAGGGAGAGGTGGAGAGAGGGGAGGGAGAGGTGGAGAGAGGGGAGGGAGAGGAGAGGTAGAGAGAGAGATAGAGAGAGGAGAGGTAGGAGAGAGGTGGAGAGAGGGAGAGAGATGGAGAGGGGAGAGAGGTGGAGTTAGAGGAAGGAGAGAGGGGGGAAGTGGAGATGGAAGGGAGAGGGGAAAGGTGGAGAGAGGGGAGGGAGAGAGGGGAGAGGTGGAGAGAGGGGAGGGAGAGGGGAGAGGTGGGGAGAAGGGAGGGAGAGGGGAGAGGTGGGGAGAAGGGAGGGAGAGGGAGAGGGGGAGAGAGGGGAGGGAGAGGGGAGAGGTGGAGAGAGGGGAGGGAGAGGGAGAAGGGAGAGGTGGGGAGAGGTGGGGAGAAGGGAGAGGTGGGGAGAGGGGGAGAGGGGAGAGGTGGAGAAAGGGGAGGGAGAGGGAGAGGTGGGGAGAAGGGAGAGGCGGGGAGAGGGGGGAGAGGTGGGGAGAAGGGAGAGGTGGGGAGAAGGGAGAGGTGGGGAGAAGGGAGAGGCGGGGAGGGGGGAGAGGTGGGGAGAAGGGAGAGAAGGGAGAGGTGGGGAGAGGGGGAGAGGGGAGAGGTGGAGAAAGGGGAGGGATAGGGAGAGGTGGGGAGAAGGGAGAGGTGGGGAGAGGGGGGGAGAGGGGAGAGGTGGGGAGAGGGGAAAGGTGGGGAGAGGTGGGGAGAGGGGAGAGGAATGAGAGCTGGCGAGGGATAGAGCTGGAGAGGAAGAGAGGGAGAGGGGAGAGGTGGGGAGAGATGGGAGAGGGGAGAGGAATGAGAGCTGGCGAGGGATAGAGCTGGAGAGGAAGAGAGGGGAGAGAGTAGGAGAGAGATGGAGAGGGGAGAGAGGTGGAGTTAGAGGAAGGAGAGAGGGGGAAGTGGAGATGGCAGGGAGAGGTGGAGAGAGGGGAGGGAGAGGAGAGGGTAGAGAGAGAGATAGAGAGAGGAGAGGTAGAGAGAGGGTGGAGAGAGTAGGAGAGAGATGGAGAGGGGAGAGAGGTGGAGTTAGAGGAAGGAGAGAGGGGGAAGTGGAGATGGAAGGGAGAGGGGAAAGGTGGAGAGAGGGGAGGGAGAGAGGGAGAGGTGGAGAGAGGGAGGGAGAGGGGAGAGGTGGGGAGAAGGGAGGGAGAGGGGAGAGGTGGGGAGAAGGGAGGGAGAGGGGAGAGGGGAGAGAGGGGAGGGAGAGGGAGAGGTGGAGAGAGGGGAGGGAGAGGGGAGGGGAGAGGTGGGGAGAGGTGGGGAGAGGGAGAGGAGGAGGGAGAGGGGAGAGGTGGAGAAAGGGGAGGGAGAGGGGAGAGGTGGGGAGAAGGGAGAGGCGGGGAGAGGGGGAGGTGGGGAGAAGGGAGAGGTGGGGAGAAGGGAGAGGTGGGGAGAAGGGAGAGGCGGGGAGAGGGGGAGAGGTGGGGAGAAGGGAGAGAAGGGAGAGGTGGGGAGAGGGGAGAGGGAGAGGTGGAGAAAGGGGAGGGATAGGGAGAGGTGGGGAGAAGGGAGAGGTGGGGAGAGGGGGAGAGGGGAGAGGTGGGGAGAGGGAAAGGTGGGGAGAGGTGGGGAGAGGGGAGAGGAATGAGAGCTGGCGAGGGATAGAGCTGGAGAGGAAGAGAGGGGAGAGGGGAGAGGTGGGGAGAGATGGGAGAGGGGAGAGGAATGAGAGCTGGCGAGGGATAGAGCTGGAGAGGAAGAGAGGGAGAGAGTAGGAGAGAGATGGAGAGGGAGAGAGGTGGAGTTAGAGGAAGGAGAGAGGGGGGAAGTGGAGATGGCAGGGAGAGGTGGAGAGAGGGGAGGGAGAGGTGGAGAGAGGGGAGGGAGAGGAGAGGTAGAGAGAGAGATAGAGAGAGGAGAGGTAGAGAGAGAGGTGGAGAGAGTAGGAGAGAGATGGAGAGGGAGAGAGGTGGAGTTAGAGGAAGGAGAGAGGGGGAAGTGGAGATGGAAGGGAGAGGGGAAAGGTGGAGAGAGGGAGGGAGAGAGGGAGAGGTGGAGAGAGGGGAGGGAGAGGGGAGAGGTGGGGAGAAGGGAGGGAGAGGGAGAGGGGGAGAGAGGGGAGGGAGAGGGGAGAGGTGGAGAGAGGGGAGGGAGGGGGAGAAGGGAGAGGTGGGGAGAGGTGGGGAGAAGGGAGAGGTGGGGAGAGGGGGAGAGGGGAGAGGTGGAGAAAGGGGAGGGAGAGGGGAGAGGTGGGGAGAAGGGAGAGGCGGGGAGAGGGGGGAGAGGTGGGGAGAAGGGAGAGGTGGGGAGAAGGGAGAGGTGGGGAGAAGGGAGAGGCGGGGAGAGGGGGGAGAGGTGGGGAGAAGGGAGAGGTGGGGAGAAGGGAGAGGTGGAACATGCCATGTCGTCTTTCATTATCCTCATGGTTCACGGCGTTACGCTTCAGAAGAGCTCTGGCACAGCTGGTGCTGTCAACATGTCTCTCCTCTCCTCTCTTCTCTTCTCCTCTCCTCCTGCCAGAGGTGTACCAGGCCAACTCTCTTTGTTCTGTATATGGAGTGTGTGGTAGTTAGACTAACCCTCACCGGGTCATCAAAACCATAACTTTCTCCACAAGACCATGGGACCTGGGCAGTGCGTGGGTGACTAGAGATGACCACTGCTGTTAGTCCATCTGGCCTGGCAGTGTCATTGGGCTCTACATGGTTTTCACCATTAATAACTGACTGAATGACTGACTGACTTATTAATGCATTGATGAAAAAGCCAAAAACAGCAGCAAGCTGGATTTCACCAGCAGGAAAACAACAACAGCTGTTCGAGGTAGTCACTATGGCAACCTCACGTACTTACCAGAACCATTAGATATCTCCTGTATGAAATTTCACCCATTTTCCAATCCATCAATCTCTAACCAGTCATGTTAATTTAATGTGGTTCCTGATCTGATAAAACAACAAGCACAACCATTGCAGCTCTATGCTGAGAGCTGAGGGCTGGGTGCCTCCCTAGACAGTGGCTGTATACTGAGAGCTGAGGGCTGGGTGCCCCCTAGACAGTGGCTGTATACTGAGAACTGAGGGCTGGGTCCCCCCAGGGCTGGGTCCCCCCCTAGACAGTGGCTGTATACTGAGAGCTGAGGGCTGGGTGCCCCCCTAGACAGTGGCTGTATACTGAGAGCTGAGGGCTGGGTGCCCCCCTAGACAGTGGCTGTATACTGAGAGCTGAGGGCTGGGTGCCCCTAGACAGTGGCTGTATACTGAGAGCTGAGGGCTGGGTCCCCCTAGACAGTGGCTGTATACTGAGAGCTGAGGGCTGGGTGCCCCCCAGACAGTGGCTGTATACTGAGAGCTGAGGGCTGGGTGCTCCCTAGACAGTGGCTGTATACTGAGAACTGAGGGCTGGGTGCCCCCTAGACAGTGGCTGTATACTGAGAGCTGAGGGCTGGGTGCCCCCCTAGACAGTGGCTGTATACTGAGAGCTGAGGGCTGGGTGCCCCCCAGACAGTGGCTGTATACTGAGAACTGAGGGCTGGGTCCCCCTAGACAGTGGCTGTATACTGAGAGCTGAGGGCTGGGTGCCCCCTAGACAGTGGCTGTATACTGAGAGCTGAGGGCTGGGTGCCCCTAGACAGTGGCTGTATACTGAGAACTGAGGGCTGGGTGCCCCCCAGACAGTGGCTGTATACTGAGAGCTGAGGGCTGGGTGCCCCCTAGACAGTGGCTGTATACTGAGAGCTGAGGGCTGGGTCCCCCCCTAGACAGTGGCTGTATACTGAGAGATGAGGGCTGGGTGCCCCCTAGACAGTGGCTGTATACTGAGAGCTGAGGGCTGGGTGCACCCTAGACAGTGGCTGTATACTGAGAGCTGAGGGCTGGGTGCACCCTAGACAGTGGCTGTATACTGAGAGCTGAGGGCTGGGTGCCCCCTAGACAGTGACTGTATACTGAGAGCTGAGGGCTGGGTGCCCCCTAGACAGTGGCTGTATACTGAGAGCTGAGGGCTGGGTGCCCCCTAGACAGTGGCTGTATACTGAGAGCTGAGGGCTGGGTGCCCCCTAGACAGTGGCTGTATACTGAGAGCTGAGGGCTGGGTGCCCCCTAGACAGTGGCTGTATACTGAGAGCTGAGGGCTGGGTGCCTCCCTAGACAGTGGCTGTATACTGAGAGCTGAGGGCTGGGTGCCCCCCTAGACAGTGGCTGTATACTGGGACCTGAGGGCTGGGTGCCCCCCTAGACAGTGGCTGTATACTGAGAGCTGAGGGCTGGGTGCCCCCTAGACAGTGACTGTATACTGAGAGCTGAGGGCTGGGTGCCCCCTAGACAGTGACTGTATACTGAGAGCTGAGGGCTGGGTGCCCCCTAGACAGTGGCTGTATACTGAGAGCTGAGGGCTGGGTGCCCCCTAGACAGTGGCTGTATACTGAGAGCTGAGGGCTGGGTGCCCCCTAGACAGTGGCTGTATACTGAGAGCTGAGGGCTGGGTGCCCCCTAGACAGTGGCTGTATACTGAGAGCTGAGGGCTGGGTGCCCCCTAGACAGTGGCTGTATACTGAGAGCTGAGGGCTGGGTGCCCCTAGACAGTGGCTGTATACTGAGAGCTGAGGGCTGGGTGCCCCCTAGACAGTGGCTGTATACTGAGAGCTGAGGGCTGGGTGCCCCCTAGACAGTGGCTGTATACTGAGAGCTGAGGGCTGGGTGCCCCCTAGACAGTGGCTGTATACTGAGAGCTGAGGGCTGGGTGCCCCTAGACAGTGGCTGTATACTGAGAGCTGAGGGCTGGGTGCCCCTAGACAGTGGCTGTATACTGAGAACTGAGGGCTGGGTGCCCCTAGACAGTGGCTGTATACTGAGAGCTGAGGGCTGGGTGCCCCCTAGACAGTGGCTGTATACTGAGAGCTGAGGGCTGGGTGCCCCCCAGACAGTGGCTGTATACTGAGAGCTGAGGGCTGGGTGCCCCTAGACAGTGGCTGTATACTGAGAGCTGAGGGTTGGGTCCCCCCCTAGACAGTGGCTGTCCAACCCTAGACAGTGGCTGTATACTGAGAGCTGAGGGCTGGGTGCCCCCCAGACAGTGGCTGTATACTGAGAGCTGAGGGCTGGGTGCCCCCCTAGACAGTGGCTGTATACTGAGAGCTGAGGGCTGGGTGCCCCCCTAGACAGTGGCTGTATACTGAGAGCTGAGGGCTGGGTGCACCCTAGACAGTGACTGTATACTGAGAACTGAGGGCTGGGTCCCCCCCTAGACAGTGGCTGTATGCTGAGAGCTGAGGGCTGGGTGCCCCCCAGACAGTGGCTGTATACTGAGAGCTGAGGGCTGGGTGCCACCCCCTAGACAGTGGCTGTATACTGAGAGCTGAGGGCTGGGTGCCCCCTAGACAGTGGCTGTATACTGAGAGCTGAGGGCTGGGTGCCCCCTAGACAGTGGCTGTATACTGAGAGCTGAGGGCTGGGTGCCCCCTAGACAGTGGCTGTATACTGAGAGCTGAGGGCTGGGTGCCCCTAGACAGTGGCTGTATACTGAGAGCTGAGGGCTGGGTGCCCCTAGACAGTGGCTGTATACTGAGAGCTGAGGGCTGGGTGCCCCCTAGACAGTGGCTGTATACTGAGAGCTGAGGGCTGGGTGCCCCCTAGACAGTGGCTGTATACTGAGAGCTGAGGGCTGGGTGCCCCCTAGACAGTGACTGTATACTGAGAACTGAGGGCTGGGTCCCCCCCTAGACAGTGGCTGTATGCTGAGAGCTGAGGGCTGGGTGCCCCCAGACAGTGGCTGTATACTGAGAGCTGAGGGCTGGGTGCCCCCCTAGACAGTGGCTGTATACTGAGAGCTGAGGGCTGGGTGCCCCCTAGACAGTGGCTGTATACTGAGAGCTGAGGGCTGGGTGCCCCCCTAGACAGTGGCTGTATACTGAGAGCTGAGGGCTGGGTGCCCCCTAGACAGTGGCTGTATACTGAGAGCTGAGGGCTGGGTGCACCCTAGACAGTGGCTGTATACTGAGAGCTGAGGGCTGGGTGCACCCTAGACAGTGACTGTATACTGAGAGCTGAGGGCTGGGTGCCCCCTAGACAGTGGCTGTATACTGAGAGCTGAGGGCTGGGTGCCCCCTAGACAGTGGCTGTATACTGAGAGCTGAGGGCTGGGTGCCTCCCTAGACAGTGGCTGTATACTGAGAGCTGAGGGCTGGGTGCCCCTAGACAGTGGCTGTATGCTGAGAGCTGAGGGCTGGGTGCCCCCCAGACAGTGACTGTATACTGAGAGCTGAGGGCTGGGTGCCCCCTAGACAGTGACTGTATACTGAGAGCTGAGGGCTGGGTGCCCCCTAGACAGTGGCTGTATACTGAGAGCTGAGGGCTGGGTGCCCCCTAGACAGTGGCTGTATACTGAGAGCTGAGGGCTGGGTGCCTCCCTAGACAGTGGCTGTATACTGAGAGCTGAGGGCTGGGTGCCCCTAGACAGTGGCTGTATACTGAGAACTGAGGGCTGGGTCCCCCCCTAGACAGTGGCTGTATGCTGAGAGCTGAGGGCTGGGTGCCCCCAGACAGTGGCTGTATACTGAGAGCTGAGGGCTGGGTGCCCCCCTAGACAGTGGCTGTATACTGAGAGCTGAGGGCTGGGTGCCCCCTAGACAGTGGCTGTATACTGAGAGCTGAGGGCTGGGTGCACCCTAGACAGTGGCTGTATACTGAGAGCTGAGGGCTGGGTGCCCCCTAGACAGTGGCTGTATACTGAGAGCTGAGGGCTGGGTGCCCCTAGACAGTGGCTGTATACTGAGAGCTGAGGGCTGGGTGCACCCTAGACAGTGACTGTATACTGAGAGCTGAGGGCTGGGTGCCCCTAGACAGTGGCTGTATACTGAGAGCTGAGGGCTGGGTGCCCCCCTAGACAGTGGCTGTATACTGAGAGCTGAGGGCTGGGTGCCCCCTAGACAGTGGCTGTATACTGAGAGCTGAGGGCTGGGTGCCCCTAGACAGTGGCTGTATACTGAGAGCTGAGGGCTGGGTGCCCCCAGACAGTGGCTGTATACTGAGAACTGAGGGCTGGGTGCCCCCTAGACAGTGGCTGTATGCTGAGAGCTGAGGGCTGGGTGCCCCCAGACAGTGGCTGTATACTGAGAGCTGAGGGCTGGGTGCCCCCCAGACAGTGGCTGTATACTGAGAGCTGAGGGCTGGGTGCCCCCCCCTAGACAGTGGCTGTATACTGAGAGCTGAGGGCTGGGTGCCCCCAGACAGTGGCTGTATACTGAGAGCTGAGGGCTGGGTGCCCCCTAGACAGTGGCTGTATACTGAGAGCTGAGGGCTGGGTGCCCCCTAGACAGTGGCTGTATACTGAGAACTGAGGGCTGGGTGCCCCCCAGACAGTGGCTGTATACTGAGAACTGAGGGCTGGGTCCCCCCTAGACAGTGGCTGTATACTGAGAGCTGAGGGCTGGGTGCCCCCCAGACAGTGGCTGTATACTGAGAGCTGAGGGCTGGGTGCCCCCTAGACAGTGGCTGTATACTGAGAACTGAGGGCTGGGTCCCCCTAGACAGTGGCTGTATACTGAGAGCTAAGGGCTGGGTCCCCCCCCAGACAGTGGCTGTATACTGAGAGCTGAGGGCTGGGTCCCCCCCAGACAGTGGCTGTATACTGAGAGCTGAGGGCTGGGTGCCCCCCTAGACAGTGGCTGTATACTGAGAGCTGAGGGCTGGGTGCTCCCCCCCTAGACAGTGGCTGTATACTGAGAGCTGAGGGCTGGGTGCCCCCCTAGACAGTGGCTGTATACTGAGAGCTGAGGGCTGGGTGCCCCCTAGACAGTGGCTGTATACTGAGAGCTGAGGGCTGGGTGCCCCCTAGACAGTGGCTGTATACTGAGAGCTGAGGGCTGGGTCCCCCCCTAGACAGTGACTGTATACTGAGAGCTGAGGGCTGGGTGCCCCCCTAGACAGTGGCTGTATACTGAGAGCTGAGGGCTGGGTGCCCCCCTAGACAGTGGCTGTATACTGAGAGCTGAGGGCTGGGTGCCCCCCTAGACAGTGGCTGTATACTGAGAGCTGAGGGCTGGGTGCCCCCTAGACAGTGGCTGTATACTGAGAGCTGAGGGCTGGGTGCCCCCTAGACAGTGGCTGTATACTGAGAGCTGAGGGCTGGGTGCCCCCCTAGACAGTGGCTGTATACTGAGAGCTGAGGGCTGGGTGCCCCCCTAGACAGTGGCTGTATACTGAGAGCTGAGGGCTGGGTGCCCCTAGACAGTGGCTGTATACTGAGAGCTGAGGGCTGGGTGCCCCCTAGACAGTGGCTGTATACTGAGAACTGAGGGCTGGGTGCCCCTAGACAGTGGCTGTATACTGAGAGCTGAGGGCTGGGTGCCCCCTAGACAGTGGCTGTATACTGAGAGCTGAGGGCTGGGTGCCCCCCAGACAGTGGCTGTATACTGAGAGCTGAGGGCTGGGTGCCCCTAGACAGTGGCTGTATACTGAGAGCTGAGGGTTGGGTCCCCCCCCTAGACAGTGGCTGTATACTGAGAGCTGAGGGCTGGGTGCCCCCCAGACAGTGGCTGTATACTGAGAGCTGAGGGCTGGGTGCCCCCTAGACAGTGGCTGTATACTGAGAACTGAGGGCTGGGTGCCCCCTAGACAGTGGCTGTATACTGAGAGCTGAGGGCTGGGTGCCCCCCTAGACAGTGGCTGTATACTGAGAGCTGAGGGCTGGGTGCCCCCAGACAGTGGCTGTATACTGAGAACTGAGGGCTGGGTCCCCCAGACAGTGGCTGTATACTGAGAGCTGAGGGCTGGGTCCCCCTAGACAGTGGCTGTATACTGAGAGCTGAGGGCTGGGTGCCCCCTAGACAGTGGCTGTATACTGAGAGCTGAGGGCTGGGTGCCCCCTAGACAGTGGCTGTATACTGAGAGCTGAGGGCTGGGTGCCCCCAGACAGTGGCTGTATACTGAGAGCTGAGGGCTGGGTGCCCCTAGACAGTGGCTGTATACTGAGAGCTGAGGGCTGGGTGCCCCCTAGACAGTGGCTGTATACTGAGAGCTGAGGGCTGGGTGCCCCCTTGACAGTGGCTGTATACTGAGAGCTGAGGGGCTGGGTGCCCCCTAGACAGTGGCTGTATACTGAGAGCTGAGGGCTGGGTGCCCCTAGACAGTGGCTGTATACTGAGAGCTGAGGGCTGGGTGCCCCCTAGACAGTGGCTGTATACTGAGAGCTGAGGGCTGGGTGCCCCCTAGACAGTGGCTGTATACTGAGAGCTGAGGGCTGGGTGCCCCCTAGACAGTGGCTGTATACTGAGAGCTGAGGGCTGGGTGCCTCCCTAGACAGTGGCTGTATACTGAGAGCTGAGGGCTGGGTGCCCCTAGACAGTGGCTGTATGCTGAGAGCTGAGGGCTGGGTGCCCCCCAGACAGTGACTGTATACTGAGAACTGAGGGCTGGGTCCCCCCCTAGACAGTGGCTGTATGCTGAGAGCTGAGGGCTGGGTGCCCCCAGACAGTGGCTGTATACTGAGAGCTGAGGGCTGGGTGCCCCCCTAGACAGTGACTGTATACTGAGAGCTGAGGGCTGGGTGCCCCCTAGACAGTGGCTGTATACTGAGAGCTGAGGGCTGGGTGCCTCCCTAGACAGTGGCTGTATACTGAGAGCTGAGGGCTGGGTGCCCCCCTAGACAGTGGCTGTATACTGGGACCTGAGGGCTGGGTGCCCCCCTAGAAAGTGGCTGTATACTGAGAGCTGAGGGCTGGGTGCCCCCCCTAGACAGTGACTGTATACTGAGAGCTGAGGGCTGGGTGCCCCCCTAGACAGTGACTGTATACTGAGAGCTGAGGGCTGGGTGCCCCCCTAGACAGTGGCTGTATACTGAGGGCTGAGGGCTGGGTGCCCCCCTAGACAGTGGCTGTATACTGAGAGCTGAGGGCTGGGTGCCCCCCTAGACAGTGGCTGTATACTGAGAGCTGAGGGCTGGGTGCCCCCCTAGACAGTGGCTGTATACTGAGAGCTGAGGGCTGGGTGCCCCCAGACAGTGGCTGTATACTGAGAGCTGAGGGCTGGCTGTGCCCCCTAGACAGTGGCTGTATACTGAGAGCTGAGGGCTGGGTGCCCCCTAGACAGTGGCTGTATACTGAGAGCTGAGGGCTGGGTGCCCCCTAGACAGTGGCTGTATACTGAGAGCTGAGGGCTGGGTGCCCCCTAGACAGTGGCTGTATACTGAGAGCTGAGGGCTGGGTGCCCCTAGACAGTGGCTGTATACTGAGAGCTGAGGGCTGGGTGCCCCTAGACAGTGGCTGTATACTGAGAGCTGAGGGCTGGGTGCCCCCTAGACAGTGGCTGTATACTGAGAGCTGAGGGCTGGGTGCCCCTAGACAGTGGCTGTATACTGAGAGCTGAGGGCTGGGTGCCCCCTAGACAGTGGCTGTATACTGAGAGCTGAGGGCTGGGTGCCCCCCAGACAGTGGCTGTATACTGAGAGCTGAGGGCTGGGTGCCCCTAGACAGTGGCTGTATACTGAGAGCTGAGGGTTGGGTCCCCCCCCTAGACAGTGGCTGTATACTGAGAGCTGAGGGCTGGGTGCCCCCCAGACAGTGGCTGTATACTGAGAGCTGAGGGCTGGGTGCCCCCTAGACAGTGGCTGTATACTGAGAGCTGAGGGCTGGGT
This sequence comes from Oncorhynchus nerka, assembly GCF_034236695.1. Taxonomy (NCBI): domain Eukaryota; kingdom Metazoa; phylum Chordata; class Actinopteri; order Salmoniformes; family Salmonidae; genus Oncorhynchus; species Oncorhynchus nerka. The sequence continues at coordinate 33,378 of NW_027040038.1, read as the reverse complement.
GCCCCCCTAGACAGTGGCTGTATACTGAGAGCTGAGGGCTGGGTGCACCCTAGACAGTGACTGTATACTGAGAACTGAGGGCTGGGTCCCCCCCTAGACAGTGGCTGTATGCTGAGAGCTGAGGGCTGGGTGCCCCCCAGACAGTGGCTGTATACTGAGAGCTGAGGGCTGGGTGCCCCCCTAGACAGTGGCTGTATACTGAGAGCTGAGGGCTGGGTGCCCCCCTAGACAGTGGCTGTATACTGAGAGCTGAGGGCTGGGTGCCCCCCCCTAGACAGTGACTGTATACTGAGAGCTGAGGGCTGGGTGCCCCCCTAGACCTTGGCTGTATACTGAGAGCTGAGGGCTGGGTGCCCCCTAGACAGTGGCTGTATACTGAGAGCTGAGGGCTGGGTGCACCCTAGACAGTGGCTGTATACTGAGAGCTGAGGGCTGGGTGCACCCTAGACAGTGGCTGTATACTGAGAGCTGAGGGCTGGGTGCACCCTAGACAGTGACTGTATACTGAGAGCTGAGGGCTGGGTGCCCCTTAGACAGTGGCTGTATACTGAGAGCTGAGGGCTGGGTGCCCCTAGACAGTGGCTGTATACTGAGAGCTGAGGGCTGGGTGCCTCCCTAGACAGTGGCTGTATACTGAGAGCTGAGGGCTGGGTGCCCCTAGACAGTGGCTGTATGCTGAGAGCTGAGGGCTGGGTGCCCCCCAGACAGTGACTGTATACTGAGAGCTGAGGGCTGGGTGCCCCCTAGACAGTGACTGTATACTGAGAGCTGAGGGCTGGGTGCCCCCTAGACAGTGGCTGTATACTGAGAGCTGAGGGCTGGGTGCCCCCTAGACAGTGGCTGTATACTGAGAGCTGAGGGCTGGGTGCCTCCCTAGACAGTGGCTGTATACTGAGAGCTGAGGGCTGGGTGCCCCTAGACAGTGGCTGTATGCTGAGAGCTGAGGGCTGGGTGCCCCCCAGACAGTGACTGTATACTGAGAACTGAGGGCTGGGTCCCCCCCTAGACAGTGGCTGTATGCTGAGAGCTGAGGGCTGGGTGCCCCCCCCTAGACAGTGACTGTATACTGAGAGCTGAGGGCTGGGTGCCCCCCTAGACAGTGGCTGTATACTGAGAGCTGAGGGCTGGGTGCCTCCCTAGACAGTGGCTGTATACTGAGAGCTGAGGGCTGGGTGCCCCCCTAGACAGTGGCTGTATACTGGGACCTGAGGGCTGGGTGCCCCCCTAGAAAGTGGCTGTATACTGAGAGCTGAGGGCTGGGTGCCCCCCCTAGACAGTGACTGTATACTGAGAGCTGAGGGCTGGGTGCCCCCCTAGACAGTGACTGTATACTGAGAGCTGAGGGCTGGGTGCCCCCTAGACAGTGGCTGTATACTGAGGGCTGAGGGCTGGGTGCCCCCTAGACAGTGGCTGTATACTGAGAGCTGAGGGCTGGGTGCCCCCTAGACAGTGGCTGTATACTGAGAGCTGAGGGCTGGGTGCCCCCCTAGACAGTGGCTGTATACTGAGAGCTGAGGGCTGGGTGCCCCCTAGACAGTGGCTGTATACTGAGAGCTGAGGGCTGGGTGCCCCCTAGACAGTGGCTGTATACTGAGAGCTGAGGGCTGGGTGCCCCCTAGACAGTGGCTGTATACTGAGAGCTGAGGGCTGGGTGCCCCCTAGACAGTGGCTGTATACTGAGAGCTGAGGGCTGGGTGCCCCCTAGACAGTGGCTGTATACTGAGAGCTGAGGGCTGGGTGCCTCCCTAGACAGTGGCTGTATACTGAGAGCTGAGGGCTGGGTGCCCCTAGACAGTGGCTGTATACTGAGAGCTGAGGGCTGGGTGCCCCCCTAGACAGTGGCTGTATACTGAGAACTGAGGGCTGGGTGCCCCTAGACAGTGGCTGTATACTGAGAGCTGAGGGCTGGGTGCCCCCTAGACAGTGGCTGTATACTGAGAGCTGAGGGCTGGGTGCCCCCCAGACAGTGGCTGTATACTGAGAGCTGAGGGCTGGGTGCCCCTAGACAGTGGCTGTATACTGAGAGCTGAGGGTTGGGTCCCCCCCCTAGACAGTGGCTGTATACTGAGAGCTGAGGGCTGGGTGCCCCCCAGACAGTGGCTGTATACTGAGAGCTGAGGGCTGGGTGCCCCCCTAGACAGTGGCTGTATACTGAGAGCTGAGGGCTGGGTGCCCCCCTAGACAGTGGCTGTATACTGAGAGCTGAGGGCTGGGTGCACCCTAGACAGTGACTGTATACTGAGAACTGAGGGCTGGGTCCCCCCCTAGACAGTGGCTGTATGCTGAGAGCTGAGGGCTGGGTGCCCCCAGACAGTGGCTGTATACTGAGAGCTGAGGGCTGGGTGCCCCCCTAGACAGTGGCTGTATACTGAGAGCTGAGGGCTGGGTGCCCCCTAGACAGTGGCTGTATACTGAGAGCTGAGGGCTGGGTGCCCCCCTAGACAGTGACTGTATACTGAGAGCTGAGGGCTGGGTGCCCCCTAGACAGTGGCTGTATACTGAGAGCTGAGGGCTGGGTGCCCCCTAGACAGTGGCTGTATACTGAGAGCTGAGGGCTGGGTGCCTCCCTAGACAGTGGCTGTATACTGAGAGCTGAGGGCTGGGTGCCCCTAGACAGTGGCTGTATACTGAGAGCTGAGGGCTGGGTGCACCCTAGACAGTGGCTGTATACTGAGAGCTGAGGGCTGGGTGCCTCCCTAGACAGTGGCTGTATACTGAGAGCTGAGGGCTGGGTGCCCCTAGACAGTGGCTGTATGCTGAGAGCTGAGGGCTGGGTGCCCCCCAGACAGTGACTGTATACTGAGAACTGAGGGCTGGGTCCCCCCCTAGACAGTGGCTGTATGCTGAGAGCTGAGGGCTGGGTGCCCCCAGACAGTGGCTGTATACTGAGAGCTGAGGGCTGGGTGCCCCCCCAGACAGTGACTGTATACTGAGAGCTGAGGGCTGGGTGCCCCCCCAGACAGTGGCTGTATGCTGAGAGCTGAGGGCTGGGTGCCCCCAGACAGTGGCTGTATACTGAGAGCTGAGGGCTGGGTGCCCCCCCAGACAGTGGCTGTATACTGAGAGCTGAGGGCTGGGTGCCCCTAGACAGTGGCTGTATACTGAGAGCTGAGGGCTGGGTGCCCCCAGACAGTGGCTGTATACTGAGAGCTGAGGGCTGGGTGCCCCCTAGACAGTGGCTGTATACTGAGAGCTGAGGGCTGGGTGCCCCCAGACAGTGGCTGTATACTGAGAGCTGAGGGCTGGGTGCCCCTAGACAGTGGCTGTATACTGAGAGCTGAGGGCTGGGTGCCCCTAGACAGTGGCTGTATACTGAGAGCTGAGGGCTGGGTCCCCCCTAGACAGTGGCTGTATACTGAGAGCTGAGGGCTGGGTCCCCCCTAGACAGTGACTGTATACTGAGAGCTGAGGGCTGGGTGCCCCCTAGACAGTGGCTGTATACTGAGAGCTGAGGGCTGGGTGCCCCCTAGACAGTGGCTGTATACTGAGAGCTGAGGGCTGGGTGCCCCCCCTAGACAGTGGCTGTATACTGAGAGCTGAGGGCTGGGTGCCCCCTAGACAGTGGCTGTATACTGAGAGCTGAGGGCTGGGTGCCCCCTAGACAGTGGCTGTATACTGAGAGCTGAGGGCTGGGTGCCCCCTAGACAGTGGCTGTATACTGAGAGCTGAGGGCTGGGTGCCCCCTAGACAGTGGCTGTATACTGAGAGCTGAGGGCTGGGTGCCCCCTAGACAGTGGCTGTATGCTGAGAGCTGAGGGCTGGGTGCCCCCTAGACAGTGGCTGTATACTGAGAGCTGAGGGCTGGGTGCCCCCTAGACAGTGGCTGTATGCTGAGAGCTGAGGGCTGGGTGCCCCCTAGACAGTGGCTGTATACTGAGAGCTGAGGGCTGGGTGCCCCCTAGACAGTGGCTGTATGCTGAGAGCTGAGGGCTGGGTGCCCCCTAGACAGTGGCTGTATACTGAGAGCTGAGGGCTGGGTGCCCCCTAGACAGTGGCTGTATACTGAGAGCTGAGGGCTGGGTCCCCCCCTAGACAGTGGCTGTATACTGAGAGCTGAGGGCTGGGTGCCCCTAGACAGTGGCTGTATACTGAGAGCAGGGGCTGGGTGCCCCCTAGACAGTGGCTGTATACTGAGAGCTGAGGGCTGGGTGCCCCCTAGACAGTGGCTGTATACTGAGAGCTGAGGGCTGGGTGCCCCCCTAGACAGTGGCTGTATACTGAGAGCTGAGGGCTGGGTGCCCCCCTAGACAGTGGCTGTATGCTGAGAGCTGAGGGCTGGGTGCACCCCTAGACAGTGGCTGTATACTGAGAGCTGAGGGCTGGGTGCCCCCCTAGACAGTGGCTGTATGCTGAGGGCTGAGGGCTGGGTGCCCCCTAGACAGTGGCTGTATACTGAGAGCTGAGGGCTGGGTGTCCCCCCTAGACAGTGGCTGTATACTGAGAGCTGAGGGCTGGGTCCCCCCCTAGACAGTGGCTGTATACTGAGAGCTGAGGGCTGGGTGCCCCTAGACAGTGGCTGTATACTGAGAGCTGAGGGCTGGGTGCCCCTAGACAGTGGCTGTATACTGAGAGCTGAGGGCTGGGTTCCCCCCCTAGACAGTGGCTGTATACTGAGAGCTGAGGGCTGGGTCCCCCCAGACAGTGGCTGTATACTGAGAGCTGAGGGCTGGGTGCCCCCTAGACAGTGGCTGTATACTGAGAGCTGAGGGCTGGGTGCCCCCTAGACAGTGGCTGTATACTGAGAGCTGAGGGCTGGGTCCCCCAGACAGTGGCTGTATACTGAGAGCTGAGGGCTGGGTGCCCCCTAGACAGTGGCTGTATACTGAGAGCTGAGGGCTGGGTGCCCCCTAGACAGTGGCTGTATACTGAGAGCTGAGGGCTGGGTGCCCCCTAGACAGTGGCTGTATACTGAGAGCTGAGGGCTGGGTGCCCCCTAGACAGTGACTGTATACTGAGAGCTGAGGGCTGGGTGCCCCCCTAGACAGTGGCTGTATACTGAGAGCTGAGGGCTGGGTCCCCCCCTAGACAGTGACTGTATACTGAGAGCTAAGGGCTGGGTGCCCCCCTAGACAGTGGCTGTATACTGAGAGCTGAGGGCTGGGTGCCCCCTAGACAGTGGCTGTATACTGAGAGCTGAGGGCTGGGTGCCCCCCTAGACAGTGGCTGTATACTGAGAGCTGAGGGCTGGGTGCCCCCTAGACAGTGGCTGTATACTGAGAGCTGAGGGCTGGGTGCCCCACTAGACAGTGGCTGTATACTGAGAGCTGAGGGCTGGGTGCCCCCCTAGACAGTGGCTGTATGCTGAGAGCTGAGGGCTGGGTGCCCCCCTAGACAGTGGCTGTATACTGAGAGCTGAGGGCTGGGTGCCCCCTAGACAGTGGCTGTATACTGAGAGCTGAGGGCTGGGTGCCCCCCCTAGACAGTGGCTGTATACTGAGAGCTGAGGCTGGGTGCCCCCTAGACAGTGGCTGTATGCTGAGAGCTGAGGGCTGGGTGCACCCCTAGACAGTGGCTGTATACTGAGAGCTGAGGGCTGGGTGCCCCCCTAGACAGTGGCTGTATGCTGAGAGCTGAGGGCTGGGTGCCCCCCTAGACAGTGGCTGTATACTGAGAGCTGAGGGCTGGGTGTCCCCCCTAGACAGTGGCTGTATACTGAGAGCTGAGGGCTGGGTCCCCCCTAGACAGTGGCTGTATACTGAGAGCTGAGGGCTGGGTCCCCCCCTAGACAGTGGCTGTATACTGAGAGCTGAGGGCTGGGTGCCCCTAGACAGTGGCTGTATACTGAGAGCTGAGGGCTGGGTGCCCCTAGACAGTGGCTGTATACTGAGAGCTGAGGGCTGGGTGCCCCCCCCTAGACAGTGGCTGTATACTGAGAGCTGAGGGCTGGGTGCCCCCAGACAGTGGCTGTATACTGAGAGCTGAGGGCTGGGTGCCCCCCTAGACAGTGGCTGTATACTGAGAGCTGAGAGCTGGGTGCCCCCCTAGACAGTGGCTGTATACTGAGAGCTGAGGGCTGGGTGCCCCCCTAGACAGTGGCTGTATGCTGAGAGCTGAGGGCTGGGTGCACCCCTAGACAGTGGCTGTATACTGAGAGCTGAGGGCTGGGTGCCCCCTAGACAGTGGCTGTATGCTGAGAGCTGAGGGCTGGGTGCCCCCTAGACAGTGGCTGTATACTGAGAGCTGAGGGCTGGGTGCCCCCCTAGACAGTGGCTGTATACTGAGAGCTGAGGGCTGGGTGCCCCCTAGACAGTGGCTGTATACTGAGAGCTGAGGGCTGGGTGCCCCCTAGACAGTGGCTGTATACTGAGAGCTGAGGGCTGGGTGCCCCCTAGACAGTGGCTGTATACTGGGAGCTGAGGGCTGGGTGCCCCCCTAGACAGTGGCTGTATACTGAGAGCTGAGGGCTGGGTGCCCCCTAGACAGTGACTGTATACTGAGAGCTGAGGGCTGGGTGCCCCCAGACAGTGGCTGTATACTGAGAGCTGAGGGCTGGGTGCCCCCTAGACAGTGGCTGTATACTGAGAGCTGAGGGCTGGGTGCCCCCTAGACAGTGGCTGTATACTGAGAGCTGAGGGCTGGGTGCCCCCTAGACAGTGGCTGTATACTGAGAGCTGAGGGCTGGGTGCCCCCTAGACAGTGGCTGTATACTGAGAGCTGAGGGCTGGGTGCCCCCTAGACAGTGGCTGTATACTGAGAGCTGAGGGCTGGGTGCCCCCTAGACAGTGGCTGTATACTGAGAACTGAGGGCTGGGTGCCCCTAGACAGTGGCTGTATACTGAGAGCTGAGGGCTGGGTGCCCCCTAGACAGTGGCTGTATACTGAGAGCTGAGGGCTGGGTGCCCCTAGACAGTGGCTGTATACTGAGAGCTGAGGGCTGGGTGCCCCCTAGACAGTGGCTGTATACTGAGAGCTGAGGGCTGGGTCCCCCCCTAGACAGTGGCTGTATACTGAGAGCTGAGGGCTGGGTGCCCCCAGACAGTGGCTGTATACTGAGAGCTGAGGGCTGGGTGCCCCCTAGACAGTGGCTGTATACTGAGAGCTGAGGGCTGGGTGCCCCCTAGACAGTGGCTGTATACTGAGAGCTGAGGGCTGGGTGCACCCTAGACAGTGACTGTATACTGAGAGCTGAGGGCTGGGTCCCCCCAGACAGTGGCTGTATGCTGAGAGCTGAGGGCTGGGTGCCCCCAGACAGTGGCTGTATACTGAGAGCTGAGGGCTGGGTGCCCCCCTAGACAGTGGCTGTATACTGAGAGCTGAGGGCTGGGTGCCCCCGAGACAGTGGCTGTATACTGAGAGCTGAGGGCTGGGTGCCCCCTAGACAGTGACTGTATACTGAGAGCTGAGGGCTGGGTGCCCCCTAGACAGTGGCTGTATACTGAGAGCTGAGGGCTGGGTCCCCCCCCCAGACAGTGACTGTATACTGAGAGCTGAGGGCTGGGTCCCCCCTAGACAGTGGCTGTATACTGAGAGCTGAGGGCTGGGTGCACCCTAGACAGTGGCTGTATACTGAGAGCTGAGGGCTGGGTGCCCCTAGACAGTGACTGTATACTGAGAGCTGAGGGCTGGGTGCCCCCTAGACAGTGGCTGTATACTGAGAGCTGAGGGCTGGGTGCCCCCCTAGACAGTGGCTGTATACTGAGAGCTGAGGGCTGGGTGCCCCCTAGACAGTGGCTGTATACTGAGAGCTGAGGGCTGGGTGCCCCCAGTGGCTGTATGCTGAGAGCTGAGGGCTGGGTGCCCCCCAGACAGTGACTGTATACTGAGAACTGAGGGCTGGGTCCCTCCCTAGACAGTGGCTGTATGCTGAGAGCTGAGGGCTGGGTGCCCCCAGACAGTGGCTGTATACTGAGAGCTGAGGGCTGGGTGCCCCCCCAGACAGTGACTGTATACTGAGAGCTGAGGGCTGGGTGCCCCCCCAGACAGTGGCTGTATGCTGAGAGCTGAGGGCTGGGTGCCCCCAGACAGTGGCTGTATACTGAGAGCTGAGGGCTGGGTGCCCCCCCAGACAGTGGCTGTATACTGAGAGCTGAGGGCTGGGTGCCTCCCTAGACAGTGGCTGTATACTGAGAACTGAGGGCTGGGTGCCCCCCAGACAGTGGCTGTATACTGAGAACTGAGGGCTGGGTCCCCCCTAGACAGTGGCTGTATACTGAGAGCTGAGGGCTGGGTGCCCCCTAGACAGTGGCTGTATACTGAGAGCTGAGGGCTGGGTGCCCCCCCTAGACAGTGGCTGTATACTGAGAGCTGAGGGCTGGGTGCCCCCTAGACAGTGGCTGTATACTGAGAACTGAGGGCTGGGTCCCCCCCTAGACAGTGGCTGTATACTGAGAGCTAAGGGCTGGGTCCCCCCCCAGACAGTGGCTGTATACTGAGAGCTGAGGGCTGGGTCCCCCCCAGACAGTGGCTGTATACTGAGAGCTGAGGGTTGGGTGCCCCCTAGACAGTGGCTGTATACTGAGAGCTGAGGGCTGGGTGCCCCCCTAGACAGTGGCTGTATACTGAGAGCTGAGGGCTGGGTGCCCCCAGACAGTGGCTGTATACTGAGAGCTGAGGGCTGGGTGCCCCCTAGACAGTGGCTGTATACTGAGAGCTGAGGGCTGGGTGCCCCCCTAGACAGTGGCTGTATACTGAGAGCTGAGGGCTGGGTGCCTCCCTAGACAGTGGCTGTATACTGAGAGCTGAGGGCTGGGTGCCCCCTAGACAGTGGCTGTATACTGAGAGCTGAGGGCTGGGTGCCCCCTAGACAGTGGCTGTATACTGAGAGCTGAGGGCTGGGTGCCCCCTAGACAGTGGCTGTATACTGAGAGCTGAGGGCTGGGTGCCCCCTAGACAGTGGCTGTATACTGAGAGCTGAGGGCTGGGTGCCCCCTAGACAGTGGCTGTATACTGAGAGCTGAGGGCTGGGTGCCCCCTAGACAGTGACTGTATACTGAGAGCTGAGGGCTGGGTGCCCCCTAGACAGTGGCTGTATACTGAGGGCTGAGGGCTGGGTGCCCCCTAGACAGTGGCTGTATACTGAGAGCTGAGGGCTGGGTGCCCCCTAGACAGTGGCTGTATACTGAGAGCTGAGGGCTGGGTGCCCCCTAGACAGTGGCTGTATACTGAGAGCTGAGGGCTGGGTGCCCCCTAGACAGTGGCTGTATACTGAGAGCTGAGGGCTGGGTGCCCCCTAGACAGTGGCTGTATACTGAGAGCTGAGGGCTGGGTGCCCCCTAGACAGTGGCTGTATACTGAGAGCTGAGGGCTGGGTGCCCCCTAGACAGTGGCTGTATACTGAGAGCTGAGGGCTGGGTGCCCCCTAGACAGTGGCTGTATACTGAGAGCTGAGGGCTGGGTGCCCCTAGACAGTGGCTGTATACTGAGAGCTGAGGGCTGGGTGCCCCTAGACAGTGGCTGTATACTGAGAACTGAGGGCTGGGTGCCCCTAGACAGTGGCTGTATACTGAGAGCTGAGGGCTGGGTGCCCCCTAGACAGTGGCTGTATACTGAGAGCTGAGGGCTGGGTGCCCCCAGACAGTGGCTGTATACTGAGAGCTGAGGGCTGGGTGCCCCCCTAGACAGTGGCTGTATACTGAGAGCTGAGGGCTGGGTTCCCCCCCCTAGACAGTGGCTGTATACTGAGAGCTGAGGGCTGGGTGCCCCCCCAGACAGTGGCTGTATGCTGAGAGCTGAGGGCTGGGTGCCCCCCTAGACAGTGGCTGTATACTGAGAGCTGAGGGCTGGGTGCCCCCTAGACAGTGGCTGTATACTGAGAGCTGAGGGCTGGGTGCCCCCTAGACAGTGGCTGTATACTGAGAGCTGAGGGCTGGGTGCCCCCTAGACAGTGGCTGTATACTGAGAGCTGAGGGCTGGGTGCCCCCTAGACAGTGGCTGTATACTGAGAGCTGAGGGCTGGGTGCCCCCTAGACAGTGACTGTATACTGAGAGCTGAGGGCTGGGTGCCCCCTAGACAGTGGCTGTATACTGAGAGCTGAGGGCTGGGTGCCCCCTAGACAGTGGCTGTATACTGAGAGCTGAGGGCTGGGTGCCTCCCTAGACAGTGGCTGTATACTGAGAGCTGAGGGCTGGGTGCCCCCTAGACAGTGGCTGTATACTGAGAGCTGAGGGCTGGGTGCCCCCTAGACAGTGGCTGTATACTGAGAGCTGAGGGCTGGGTGCCCCCTAGACAGTGGCTGTATACTGAGAGCTGAGGGCTGGGTGCCCCCCTAGACAGTGGCTGTATACTGAGAGCTGAGGGCTGGGTGCCCCCTAGACAGTGGCTGTATACTGAGAGCTGAGGGCTGGGTGCCCCCTAGACAGTGGCTGTATACTGAGAGCTGAGGGCTGGGTGCCCCTAGACAGTGGCTGTATACTGAGAGCTGAGGGCTGGGTGCCCCCTAGACAGTGGCTGTATACTGAGAGCTGAGGGCTGGGTGCCCCTAGACAGTGGCTGTATACTGAGAGCTGAGGGCTGGGTGCCCCCTAGACAGTGGCTGTATACTGAGAGCTGAGGGCTGGGTGCCCCCAGACAGTGGCTGTATACTGAGAGCTGAGGGCTGGGTGCCCTTAGACAGTGGCTGTATACTGAGAGCTGAGGGCTGGGTGCCCCCTAGACAGTGGCTGTATACTGAGAGCTGAGGGCTGGGTGCCCCCAGACAGTGGCTGTATACTGAGAGCTGAGGGCTGGGTGCCCCCCTAGACAGTGGCTGTATACTGAGAGCTGAGGGCTGGGTGCCCCCCTAGACAGTGGCTGTATACTGAGAGCTGAGGGCTGGGTGCACCCTAGACAGTGACTGTATACTGAGAACTGAGGGCTGGGTCCCCCCCTAGACAGTGGCTGTATGCTGAGAGCTGAGGGCTGGGTGCCCCCCAGACAGTGGCTGTATACTGAGAGCTGAGGGCTGGGTGCCCCCTAGACAGTGGCTGTATACTGAGAGCTGAGGGCTGGGTGCCCCCCTAGACAGTGGCTGTATACTGAGAGCTGAGGGCTGGGTGCCCCCCCCTAGACAGTGACTGTATACTGAGAGCTGAGGGCTGGGTGCCCCCTAGACAGTGGCTGTATACTGAGAGCTGAGGGCTGGGTGCCCCTAGACAGTGGCTGTATACTGAGAGCTGAGGGCTGGGTGCCCCTAGACAGTGGCTGTATACTGAGAGCTGAGGGCTGGGTGCCCCCTAGACAGTGGCTGTATACTGAGAGCTGAGGGCTGGGTGCCCCCTAGACAGTGGCTGTATACTGAGAGCTGAGGGCTGGGTGCCCCCTAGACAGTGGCTGTATACTGAGAGCTGAGGGCTGGGTGCCTCCCTAGACAGTGGCTGTATACTGAGAGCTGAGGGCTGGGTGCCCCTAGACAGTGGCTGTATGCTGAGAGCTGAGGGCTGGGTGCCCCCCAGACAGTGACTGTATACTGAGAACTGAGGGCTGGGTCCCCCCCTAGACAGTGGCTGTATGCTGAGAGCTGAGGGCTGGGTGCCCCCAGACAGTGGCTGTATACTGAGAGCTGAGGGCTGGGTGCCCCCCCAGACAGTGACTGTATACTGAGAGCTGAGGGCTGGGTGCCCCCCCAGACAGTGGCTGTATGCTGAGAGCTGAGGGCTGGGTGCCCCCAGACAGTGGCTGTATACTGAGAGCTGAGGGCTGGGTGCCCCCCCAGACAGTGGCTGTATACTGAGAGCTGAGGGCTGGGTGCCTCCCTAGACAGTGGCTGTATACTGAGAACTGAGGGCTGGGTGCCCCCCAGACAGTGGCTGTATACTGAGAACTGAGGGCTGGGACCCCCCCCCCTAGACAGTGGCTGTATACTGAGAGCTGAGGGCTGGGTGCCCCCCAGACAGTGGCTGTATACTGAGAGCTGAGGGCTGGGTGCCCCCTAGACAGTGGCTGTATACTGAGAGCTGAGGGCTGGGTGCCCCCTAGACAGTGGCTGTATACTGAGAACTGAGGGCTGGGTCCCCCCTAGACAGTGGCTGTATACTGAGAGCTAAGGGCTGGGTCCCCCCCCAGACAGTGGCTGTATACTGAGAGCTGAGGGCTGGGTCCCCCCCAGACAGTGGCTGTATACTGAGAGCTGAGGGTTGGGTGCCCCCCTAGACAGTGGCTGTATACTGAGAGCTGAGGGCTGGGTGCCCCCCTAGACAGTGGCTGTATACTGAGAGCTGAGGGCTGGGTGCCCCCTAGACAGTGGCTGTATACTGAGAGCTGAGGGCTGGGTGCCCCCCAGACAGTGACTGTATACTGAGAGCTGAGGGCTGGGTGCCCCCTAGACAGTGGCTGTATACTGAGAGCTGAGGGCTGGGTGCCCCCTAGACAGTGGCTGTATACTGAGAGCTGAGGGCTGGGTGCCCCCCTAGACAGTGGCTGTATACTGAGAGCTGAGGGCTGGGTGCCCCCTAGACAGTGGCTGTATACTGAGAGCTGAGGGCTGGGTGCCCCCTAGACAGTGGCTGTATACTGAGAGCTGAGGGCTGGGTGCCCCCAGACAGTGGCTGTATACTGAGAGCTGAGGGCTGGGTGCCCCCTAGACAGTGGCTGTATACTGAGAGCTGAGGGCTGGGTGCCCCCTAGACAGTGGCTGTATGCTGAGAGCTGAGGGCTGGGTGCCCCCTAGACAGTGGCTGTATACTGAGAGCTGAGGGCTGGGTGCCCCCTAGACAGTGGCTGTATACTGAGAGCTGAGGGCTGGGTGCCCCCTAGACAGTGGCTGTATACTGAGAGCTGAGGGCTGGGTGCCCCCTAGACAGTGGCTGTATACTGAGAGCTGAGGGCTGGGTGCCCCCTAGACAGTGGCTGTATGCTGAGAGCTGAGGGCTGGGTGCCCCCTAGACAGTGGCTGTATACTGAGAGCTGAGGGCTGGGTGCCCCCTAGACAGTGGCTGTATGCTGAGAGCTGAGGGCTGGGTGCCCCCTAGACAGTGGCTGTATACTGAGAGCTGAGGGCTGGGTGCCCCCTAGACAGTGGCTGTATGCTGAGAGCTGAGGGCTGGGTGCCCCCTAGACAGTGGCTGTATACTGAGAGCTGAGGGCTGGGTGCCCCCCTAGACAGTGGCTGTATACTGAGAGCTGAGGGCTGGGTGCCCCCTAGACAGTGGCTGTATACTGAGAGCTGAGGGCTGGGTGCCCCCTAGACAGTGGCTGTATACTGAGAGCTGAGGGCTGGGTCCCCCCCTAGACAGTGGCTGTATACTGAGAGCTGAGGGCTGGGTGCCCCTAGACAGTGGCTGTATACTGAGAGCTGAGGGCTGGGTGCCCCCTAGACAGTGGCTGTATACTGAGAGCTGAGGGCTGGGTGCCCCCCTAGACAGTGGCTGTATACTGAGAGCTGAGGGCTGGGTGCCCCCAGACAGTGGCTGTATACTGAGAGCTGAGGGCTGGGTGCCCCCTAGACAGTGGCTGTATACTGAGAGCTGAGGGCTGGGTGCCCCCTAGACAGTGGCTGTATACTGAGAGCTGAGGGCTGGGTGCCCCCCTAGACAGTGGCTGTATACTGAGAGCTGAGGGCTGGGTGCCCCCTAGACAGTGGCTGTATACTGAGAGCTGAGGGCTGGGTGCCCCCTAGACAGTGGCTGTATACTGAGAGCTGAGGGCTGGGTGCCCCCTAGACAGTGGCTGTATACTGAGAGCTGAGGGCTGGGTGCCCCCTAGACAGTGGCTGTATACTGAGAGCTGAGGGCTGGGTGCACCCTAGACAGTGGCTGTATACTGAGAGCTGAGGGCTGGGTGCACCCTAGACAGTGGCTGTATACTGAGAGCTGAGGGCTGGGTGCCCCCTAGACAGTGACTGTATACTGAGAGCTGAGGGCTGGGTGCCCCCTGACAGTGGCTGTATACTGAGAGCTGAGGGCTGGGTGCCCCCTAGACAGTGGCTGTATACTGAGAGCTGAGGGCTGGGTGCCCCCTAGACAGTGGCTGTATACTGAGAGCTGAGGGCTGGGTGCCCCCTAGACAGTGGCTGTATACTGAGAGCTGAGGGCTGGGTGCCCCCTAGACAGTGGCTGTATACTGAGAGCTGAGGGCTGGGTGCCCCCTAGACAGTGGCTGTATACTGAGAGCTGAGGGCTGGGTGCCCCCTAGACAGTGGCTGTATACTGAGAGCTGAGGGCTGGGTGCCCCCAGACAGTGGCTGTATACTGAGAGCTGAGGGCTGGGTGCCCCCTAGTGGCTGTATACTGAGAGCTGAGGGCTGGGTGCCCCCCTAGACAGTGGCTGTATACTGAGAGCTGAGGGCTGGGTGCCCCCCTAGACAGTGGCTGTATACTGAGAGCTGAGGGCTGGGTGCCCCTAGACAGTGGCTGTATACTGAGAGCTGAGGGCTGGGTGCCCCCTAGACAGTGGCTGTATACTGAGAGCTGAGGGCTGGGTGCCCCCTAGACAGTGGCTGTATACTGAGAGCTGAGGGCTGGGTGCCCCCTAGACAGTGGCTGTATACTGAGAGCTGAGGGCTGGGTGCCCCCCAGACAGTGGCTGTATACTGAGAGCTGAGGGCTGGGTGCCCCTAGACAGTGGCTGTATACTGAGAGCTGAGGGTTGGGTCCCCCCCCTAGACAGTGGCTGTATACTGAGAGCTGAGGGCTGGGTGCCCCCCAGACAGTGGCTGTATACTGAGAGCTGAGGGCTGGGTGCCCCCTAGACAGTGGCTGTATACTGAGAGCTGAGGGCTGGGTGCCCCCTAGACAGTGGCTGTATACTGAGAGCTGAGGGCTGGGTGCCCCCTAGACAGTGGCTGTATACTGAGAACTGAGGGCTGGGTCCCCCCCTAGACAGTGGCTGTATGCTGAGAGCTGAGGGCTGGGTGCCCCCAGACAGTGGCTGTATACTGAGAGCTGAGGGCTGGGTGCCCCCCTAGACAGTGGCTGTATACTGAGAGCTGAGGGCTGGGTGCCCCCCTAGACAGTGGCTGTATACTGAGAGCTGAGGGCTGGGTCCCCCCTAGACAGTGACTGTATACTGAGAGCTGAGGGCTGGGTGCCCCTAGACAGTGACTGTATACTGAGAGCTGAGGGCTGGGTGCCCCTAGACAGTGGCTGTATACTGAGAGCTGAGGGCTGGGTGCCCCTAGACAGTGGCTGTATACTGAGAGCTGAGGGCTGGGTGCCCCCTAGACAGTGGCTGTATACTGAGAGCTGAGGGCTGGGTGCCCCCAGACAGTGGCTGTATGCTGAGAGCTGAGGGCTGGGTGCCCCCAGCTGAGGGAACTGAGGGCTGCCCCCTAGACAGTGGCTGTATACTGAGAGCTGAGGGCTGGGTGCCCCCAGACAGTGGCTGTATACTGAGAGCTGAGGGCTGGGTGCCCCCAGACAGTGGCTGTATACTGAGAGCTGAGGGCTGGGTGCCCCCCAGACAGTGGCTGTATACTGAGAGCTGAGGGCTGGGTGCCCCCCCCCTAGACAGTGGCTGTATACTGAGAGCTGAGGGCTGGGTGCCCCCAGACAGTGGCTGTATACTGAGAGCTGAGGGCTGGGTGCCTGTATACAGTGCCCCCTAGACAGTGGCTGTATACTGAGAGCTGAGGGCTGGGTGCCCCCAGACAGTGGCTGTATACTGAGAGCTGAGGGCTGGGTGCCCCCTAGACAGTGGCTGTATACTGAGAGCTGAGGGCTGGGTGCCCCCCCAGACAGTGACTGTATACTGAGAGCTGAGGGCTGGGTGCCCCCCCAGACAGTGGCTGTATGCTGAGAGCTGAGGGCTGGGTGCCCCCAGACAGTGGCTGTATACTGAGAGCTGAGGGCTGGGTGCCCCCCAGTGGCTGTATACTGAGAGCTGAGGGCTGGGTGCCCCCCAGACAGTGGCTGTATACTGAGAGCTGAGGGCTGGGTGCCCCCAGACAGTGGCTGTATACTGAGAGCTGAGGGCTGGGTGCCCCCCCAGACAGTGGCTGTATACTGAGAGCTGAGGGCTGGGTGCCTCCCTAGACAGTGGCTGTATACTGAGAACTGAGGGCTGGGTGCCCCCCAGACAGTGGCTGTATACTGAGAACTGAGGGCTGGGACCCCCCCCCCCCTAGACAGTGGCTGTATACTGAGAGCTGAGGGCTGGGTGCCCCCTAGACAGTGGCTGTATACTGAGAGCTGAGGGCTGGGTGCCCCCTAGACAGTGGCTGTATACTGAGAGCTGAGGGCTGGGTGCCCCCTAGACAGTGGCTGTATACTGAGAACTGAGGGCTGGGTCCCCCCCTAGACAGTGGCTGTATACTGAGAGCTGAGGGGCTGGGTCCCCCCAGACAGTGGCTGTATACTGAGAGCTGAGGGCTGGGTCCCCCTAGACAGTGGCTGTATACTGAGAGCTGAGGGCTGGGTGCCCCCTAGACAGTGGCTGTATACTGAGAGCTGAGGGCTGGGTGCCCCCCCAGACAGTGGCTGTATACTGAGAGCTGAGGGCTGGGTGCCCCCTAGACAGTGGCTGTATACTGAGAGCTGAGGGCTGGGTGCCCCCCTAGACAGTGACTGTATACTGAGAGCTGAGGGCTGGGTGCCCCCTAGACAGTGGCTGTATACTGAGAGCTGAGGGCTGGGTGCCCCCTAGACAGTGGCTGTATACTGAGAGCTGAGGGCTGGGTGCCCCCTAGACAGTGGCTGTATACTGAGAGCTGAGGGCTGGGTGCCCCCTAGACAGTGGCTGTATACTGAGAGCTGAGGGCTGGGTGCCCCCTAGACAGTGGCTGTATACTGAGAGCTGAGGGCTGGGTGCCCCCTGACAGTGGCTGTATACCTGAGGGCTGGGTGCCCCCTAGACAGTGGCTGTATACTGAGAGCTGAGGGCTGGGTGCCCCCTAGACAGTGGCTGTATACTGAGAGCTGAGGGCTGGGTGCCCCCTAGACAGTGGCTGTATACTGAGAGCTGAGGGCTGGGTGCCCCCTAGACAGTGGCTGTATACTGAGAGCTGAGGGCTGGGTGCCCCCCTAGACAGTGGCTGTATACTGAGAGCTGAGGGCTGGGTGCCCCCTAGACAGTGGCTGTATACTGAGAGCTGAGGGCTGGGTGCCCCCAGACAGTGGCTGTATACTGAGAGCTGAGGGCTGGGTGCCCCTAGACAGTGGCTGTATACTGAGAGCTGAGGGCTGGGTCCCCCCCTAGACAGTGGCTGTATACTGAGAGCTGAGGGCTGGGTGCCCCCAGACAGTGGCTGTATACTGAGAGCTGAGGGCTGGGTGCCCCCTAGACAGTGGCTGTATACTGAGAGCTGAGGGCTGGGTGCCCCCCTAGACAGTGGCTGTATACTGAGAGCTGAGGGCTGGGTGCCCCCTGACTGTATACTGAGAACTGAGGGCTGGGTCCCCCTAGACAGTGGCTGTATACTGAGAGCTGAGGGCTGGGTGCCCCCAGACAGTGGCTGTATACTGAGAGCTGAGGGCTGGGTGCCCCCTAGACAGTGGCTGTATACTGAGAGCTGAGGGCTGGGTGCCCCCCTAGACAGTGGCTGTATACTGAGAGCTGAGGGCTGGGTGCCCCCTAGACAGTGGCTGTATACTGAGAGCTGAGGGCTGGGTGCCCCCTAGACAGTGGCTGTATACTGAGAGCTGAGGGCTGGGTGCCCCCTAGACAGTGGCTGTATACTGAGAGCTGAGGGCTGGGTGCCCCCTAGACAGTGGCTGTATACTGAGAGCTGAGGGCTGGGTGCCCCCTAGACAGTGGCTGTATACTGAGAGCTGAGGGCTGGGTGCCCCCCTAGACAGTGGCTGTATGCTGAGAGCTGAGGGCTGGGTGCCCCCAGACAGTGGCTGTATACTGAGAGCTGAGGGCTGGGTGCCCCTAGACAGTGGCTGTATACTGAGAGCTGAGGGCTGGGTGCCCCCAGACAGTGGCTGTATACTGAGAGCTGAGGGCTGGGTGCCCCCTAGACAGTGGCTGTATACTGAGAGCTGAGGGCTGGGTGCCCCCAGACAGTGGCTGTATGAGAGCTGAGGGCTGGGTGCCCTGTATACCTGAGAGACAGTGGCTGTATACTGAGAGCTGAGGGCTGGGTGCCCCCTAGACAGTGGCTGTATACTGAGAGCTGAGGGCTGGGTGCCCCCAGACAGTGGCTGTATACTGAGAGCTGAGGGCTGGGTGCCCCCCTAGACAGTGGCTGTATACTGAGAGCTGAGGGCTGGGTGCCCCCAGTGGCTGTATACTGAGACAGTGGCTGTATACTGAGAGCTGAGGGCTGGGTCCCCCTAGACAGTGGCTGTATACTGAGAGCTGAGGGCTGGGTGCCCCCAGACAGTGGCTGTATACTGAGAGCTGAGGGCTGGGTGCCCCCAGACAGTGGCTGTATACTGAGAGCTGAGGGCTGGGTGCCCCCCAGACAGTGGCTGTATACTGAGAGCTGAGGGCTGGGTGCCCCCCAGTGGCTGTAGAGAGCTGAGGGCTGGGTGCCCCCAGACAGTGGCTGTATACTGAGAGCTGAGGGCTGGGTGCCTCCCTAGACAGTGGCTGTATACTGAGAACTGAGGGCTGGGTGCCCCCCAGACAGTGGCTGTATACTGAGAACTGAGGGCTGGGTCCCCCCTAGACAGTGGCTGTATACTGAGAGCTGAGGGCTGGGTGCCCCCCTAGACAGTGGCTGTATACTGAGAGCTGAGGGCTGGGTGCCCCCAGACAGTGGCTGTATACTGAGAGCTGAGGGCTGGGTGCCCTGAGTGGCTGTATACTGAGAACTGAGGGCTGGGTCCCCCCTAGACAGTGGCTGTATACTGAGAGCTGAGGTGGCTGTATACTGAGAGCTGAGGGCCCCCCAGACAGTGGCTGTATACTGAGAGCTGAGGGCTGGGTGCCCCCTAGACAGTGGCTGTATACTGAGAGCTGAGGGCTGGGTGCCCCCCTAGACAGTGGCTGTATACTGAGAGCTGAGGGCTGGGTGCCCCCTAGACAGTGGCTGTATACTGAGAGCTGAGGGCTGGGTGCACCCTAGACAGTGACTGTATACTGAGAGCTGAGGGCTGGGTGCCCCCTAGACAGTGGCTGTATACTGAGAGCTGAGGGCTGGGTGCCCCCTAGACAGTGGCTGTATACTGAGAGCTGAGGGCTGGGTGCCTCCCTAGACAGTGGCTGTATACTGAGAGCTGAGGGCTGGGTGCCCCCTAGACAGTGGCTGTATACTGAGAGCTGAGGGCTGGGTGCCTCCCTAGACAGTGGCTGTATACTGAGAGCTGAGGGCTGGGTGCCCCTAGACAGTGGCTGTATGCTGAGAGCTGAGGGCTGGGTGCCCCCCTAGACAGTGGCTGTATACTGAGAGCTGAGGGCTGGGTGTCCCCCCTAGACAGTGGCTGTATACTGAGAGCTGAGGGCTGGGTGCCCCCTAGACAGTGGCTGTATACTGAGAGCTGAGGGCTGGGTCCCCCCCTAGACAGTGGCTGTATACTGAGAGCTGAGGGCTGGGTGCCCCTAGACAGTGGCTGTATACTGAGAGCTGAGGGCTGGGTGCCCCTAGACAGTGGCTGTATACTGAGAGCTGAGGGCTGGGTGCCCCTAGACAGTGGCTGTATACTGAGAGCTGAGGGCTGGGTGCCCCCTAGACAGTGGCTGTATACTGAGAGCTGAGGGCTGGGTGCCCCCCTAGACAGTGGCTGTATACTGAGAGCTGAGGGCTGGGTGCACCCCTAGACAGTGGCTGTATACTGAGAGCTGAGGGCTGGGTGCCCCCAGACAGTGGCTGTATACTGAGAGCTGAGGGCTAGGTGCCCCCTAGACAGTGGCTGTATACTGAGAGCTGAGGGCTGGGTGCCCCCCCTAGACAGTGGCTGTATACTGAGAGCTGAGGGCTGGGTGCCCCCTAGACAGTGGCTGTATACTGAGAGCTGAGGGCTGGGTGCCCCCTAGACAGTGGCTGTATACTGAGAGCTGAGGGCTGGGTGCCCCCTAGACAGTGGCTGTATACTGAGAGCTGAGGGCTGGGTGCCTCCCTAGACAGTGGCTGTATACTGAGAGCTGAGGGCTGGGTGCCCCTAGACAGTGGCTGTATGCTGAGAGCTGAGGGCTGGGTGCCCCCAGACAGTGGCTGTATACTGAGAGCTGAGGGCTGGGTCCCCCCCAGACAGTGGCTGTATACTGAGAGCTGAGGGCTGGGTGCCCCCAGACAGTGGCTGTATACTGAGAGCTGAGGGCTGGGTGCCCCCAGACAGTGACCCCTGGGTGCCCCCAGACAGTGGCTGTATACTGAGAGCTGAGGGCTGGGTGCCCCCAGACAGTGGCTGTATACTGAGAGCTGAGGGCTGGGTGCCCCCAGACAGTGGCTGTATACTGAGAGCTGAGGGCTGGGTGCCCCCCCTAGACAGTGGCTGTATACTGAGAGCTGAGGGCTGGGTGCCCCCAGACAGTGGCTGTATACTGAGAGCTGAGGGCTGGGTGCCCCCTAGACAGTGGCTGTATACTGAGAGCTGAGACAGTGGCTGTATACTGAGAGCTGAGGGCTGGGTGCCCCCTAGACAGTGGCTGTATACTGAGAGCTGAGGGCTGGGTGCCCCCTTAGACAGTGGCTGTATACTGAGAACTGAGGGCTGGGTCCCCCCTAGACAGTGGCTGTATACTGAGAGCTGAGGGCTGGGTCCCCCAGACAGTGGCTGTATACTGAGAGCTGAGGGCTGGGTGCCCCCCAGACAGTGGCTGTATACTGAGAGCTGAGGGCTGGGTGCCCCCTAGACAGTGGCTGTATACTGAGAGCTGAGGGCTGGGTGCCCCCCTAGACAGTGGCTGTATACTGAGAGCTGAGGGCTGGGTGCCCCCTAGACAGTGGCTGTATACTGAGAGCTGAGGGCTGGGTGCCCCCTAGACAGTGGCTGTATACTGAGAGCTGAGGGCTGGGTGCACCCTAGACAGTGGCTGTATACTGAGAGCTGAGGGCTGGGTGCCCCCTAGACAGTGACTGTATACTGAGAGCTGAGGGCTGGGTGCCCCCTAGACAGTGGCTGTATACTGAGAGCTGAGGGCTGGGTGCCCCCTAGACAGTGGCTGTATACTGAGAGCTGAGGGCTGGGTGCCTCCCTAGACAGTGGCTGTATACTGAGAGCTGAGGGCTGGGTGCCCCCTAGACAGTGGCTGTATACTGAGAGCTGAGGGCTGGGTGCCCCCTAGACAGTGGCTGTATACTGAGAGCTGAGGGCTGGGTGCCCCCTAGACAGTGGCTGTATACTGAGAGCTGAGGGCTGGGTGCCCCCTAGACAGTGGCTGTATACTGAGAGCTGAGGGCTGGGTGCCCCCTAGACAGTGGCTGTATACTGAGAGCTGAGGGCTGGGTGCCCCCTAGACAGTGGCTGTATACTGAGAGCTGAGGGCTGGGTGCCCCCTAGACAGTGGCTGTATACTGAGAGCTGAGGGCTGGGTGCCCCCTAGACAGTGGCTGTATACTGAGAGCTGAGGGCTGGGTGCCCCCTAGACAGTGGCTGTATGCTGAGAGCTGAGGGCTGGGTGCCCCCTAGACAGTGGCTGTATACTGAGAGCTGAGGGCTGGGTGCCCCCTAGACAGTGGCTGTATACTGAGAGCTGAGGGCTGGGTGCCCCCTAGACAGTGGCTGTATACTGAGAGCTGAGGGCTGGGTGCCCCCCTAGACAGTGGCTGTATGCTGAGAGCTGAGGGCTGGGTGCCCCTAGACAGTGGCTGTATACTGAGAGCTGAGGGCTGGGTGCCCCTAGACAGTGGCTGTATACTGAGAGCTGAGGGCTGGGTGCCCCCCCCCTAGACAGTGGCTGTATACTGAGAGCTGAGGGCTGGGTGCCCCCCAGACAGTGGCTGTATACTGAGAGCTGAGGGCTGGGTGCCCCCTAGACAGTGGCTGTATACTGAGAGCTGAGGGCTGGGTGCCCCCTAGACAGTGGCTGTATACTGAGAGCTGAGGGCTGGGTGCCCCTAGACAGTGGCTGTATACTGAGAGCTGAGGGCTGGGTGCCCCCTAGACAGTGGCTGTATACTGAGAGCTGAGGGCTGGGTGCCCCCTAGACAGTGGCTGTATACTGAGAGCTGAGGGCTGGGTCCCCCCCCAGACAGTGGCTGTATACTGAGAGCTGAGGGCTGGGTCCCCCCCCTAGACAGTGGCTGTATACTGAGAGCTGAGGGCTGGGTGCCCCCTAGACAGTGGCTGTATACTGAGAGCTGAGGGCTGGGTGCCCCCCTAGACAGTGGCTGTATACTGAGAGCTGAGGGCTGGG
Source organism: Oncorhynchus nerka (assembly GCF_034236695.1). Taxonomy (NCBI): domain Eukaryota; kingdom Metazoa; phylum Chordata; class Actinopteri; order Salmoniformes; family Salmonidae; genus Oncorhynchus; species Oncorhynchus nerka. Next base: position 11,285 of record NW_027040038.1, on the reverse strand, counting down.
TGCCCCCTAGACAGTGGCTGTATACTGAGAGCTGAGGGCTGGGTGCCCCCTAGACAGTGGCTGTATACTGAGAGCTGAGGGCTGGGTGCCCCCTAGACAGTGGCTGTATACTGAGAGCTGAGGGCTGGGTGCCCCTAGACAGTGACTGTATACTGAGAGCTGAGGGCTGGGTGCCCCCTAGACAGTGGCTGTATACTGAGAGCTGAGGGCTGGGTGCCCCCTAGACAGTGGCTGTATACTGAGAGCTGAGGGCTGGGTGCCTCCCTAGACAGTGGCTGTATACTGAGAGCTGAGGGCTGGGTGCCCCCTAGACAGTGGCTGTATACTGAGAGCTGAGGGCTGGGTGCCCCCTAGACAGTGGCTGTATACTGAGAGCTGAGGGCTGGGTGCCCCCTAGACAGTGGCTGTATGCTGAGAGCTGAGGGCTGGGTGCCCCCTAGACAGTGGCTGTATACTGAGAGCTGAGGGCTGGGTGCCCCCTAGACAGTGGCTGTATACTGAGAGCTGAGGGCTGGGTGCCCCCCTAGACAGTGGCTGTATACTGAGAGCTGAGGGCTGGGTGCCCCCTAGACAGTGGCTGTATGAGAGCTGAGGGCTGGGTGCCCCCTAGACAGTGGCTGTATACTGAGAGCTGAGGGCTGGGTGCCCCCTAGACAGTGGCTGTATACTGAGAGCTGAGGGCTGGGTGCCCCCCCAGACAGTGGCTGTATACTGAGAGCTGAGGGCTGGGTGCCCCCAGACAGTGGCTGTATACTGAGAGCTGAGGGCTGGGTGCCCCCTAGACAGTGGCTGTATACTGAGAGCTGAGGGCTGGGTGCCCCCTAGACAGTGGCTGTATACTGAGAGCTGAGGGCTGGGTGCCCCCTGACAGTGGCTGTATACTGAGAGCTGAGGGCTGGGTGCCCCCTAGACAGTGGCTGTATACTGAGAGCTGAGGGCTGGGTGCCCCCTAGACAGTGGCTGTATACTGAGAGCTGAGGGCTGGGTGCCCCCAGACAGTGGCTGTATACTGAGAGCTGAGGGCTGGGTGCCCCCCAGACAGTGGCTGTATACTGAGAGCTGAGGGCTGGGTGCCCCCCAGACAGTGGCTGTATACTGAGAGCTGAGGGCTGGGTGCCCCCTAGACAGTGGCTGTATACTGAGAGCTGAGGGCTGGGTGCCCCCCAGACAGTGGCTGTATACTGAGAGCTGAGGGCTGGGTGCCCCCTAGACAGTGGCTGTATACTGAGAGCTGAGGGCTGGGTGCCCCCTAGACAGTGGCTGTATACTGAGAGCTGAGGGCTGGGTGCCCCCTAGACAGTGGCTGTATACTGAGAGCTGAGGGCTGGGTGCCCCCTAGACAGTGGCTGTATACTGAGAGCTGAGGGCTGGGTGCCCCCCTAGACAGTGGCTGTATACTGAGAGCTGAGGGCTGGGTGCCCCTAGACAGTGGCTGTATACTGAGAGCTGAGGGCTGGGTGCCCCCTAGACAGTGGCTGTATACTGAGAGCTGAGGGCTGGGTGCCCCCCTAGACAGTGGCTGTATACTGAGAGCTGAGGGCTGGGTGCCCCAGACAGTGGCTGTATACTGAGAGCTGAGGGCTGGGTGCCCCCCTAGACAGTGGCTGTATACTGAGAGCTGAGGGCTGGGTGCCCCCTAGACAGTGGCTGTATACTGAGAGCTGAGGGCTGGGTGCCCCCTAGACAGTGGCTGTATACTGAGAGCTGAGGGCTGGGTGCCCCCTAGACAGTGGCTGTATACTGAGAGCTGAGGGCTGGGTGCCCCCTAGACAGTGGCTGTATACTGAGAGCTGAGGGCTGGGTCCCCCTAGACAGTGGCTGTATACTGAGAGCTGAGGGCTGGGTGCCCCCTAGACAGTGGCTGTATACTGAGAGCTGAGGGCTGGGTGCCCCCTAGACAGTGGCTGTATACTGAGAGCTGAGGGCTGGGTGCCCCCTAGACAGTGGCTGTATACTGAGAGCTGAGGGCTGGGTGCCCCCTAGACAGTGGCTGTATACTGAGAGCTGAGGGCTGGGTGCCCCCTAGACAGTGGCTGTATACTGAGAGCTGAGGGCTGGGTGCCCCCTAGACAGTGGCTGTATACTGAGAGCTGAGGGCTGGGTGCCCCCTAGACAGTGGCTGTATACTGAGAGCTGAGGGCTGGGTGCCCCCTAGACAGTGGCTGTATACTGAGAGCTGAGGGCTGGGTGCCCCCTAGACAGTGGCTGTATACTGAGAGCTGAGGGCTGGGTGCCCCCTAGACAGTGGCTGTATACTGAGAGCTGAGGGCTGGGTGCCCCCTAGACAGTGGCTGTATACTGAGAGCTGAGGGCTGGGTGCCCCCTAGACAGTGGCTGTATGCTGAGAGCTGAGGGCTGGGTGCCCCCCTAGACAGTGGCTGTATACTGAGAGCTGAGGGCTGGGTGCCCCCTAGACAGTGGCTGTATACTGAGAGCTGAGGGCTGGGTGCCCCCCTAGACAGTGGCTGTATACTGAGAGCTGAGGGCTGGGTGCCCCCAGACAGTGGCTGTATACTGAGAGCTGAGGGCTGGGTGCCCCCCCTAGACAGTGGCTGTATACTGAGAGCTGAGGGCTGGGTGCCCCCAGACAGTGGCTGTATACTGAGAGCTGAGGGCTGGGTGCCCCCTAGACAGTGGCTGTATACTGAGAGCTGAGGGCTGGGTGCCCCCTAGACAGTGGCTGTATACTGAGAGCTGAGGGCTGGGTGCCCCCTAGACAGTGGCTGTATGCTGAGAGCTGAGGGCTGGGTGCCCCCAGACAGTGGCTGTATACTGAGAGCTGAGGGCTGGTCCCCCCTAGACAGTGGCTGTATACTGAGAGCTGAGGGCTGGGTGCCCCCAGACAGTGGCTGTGCCCCCAGACAGTGACTGAGAGCTGAGGGCTGGGTGCCCCCAGACAGTGGCTGTATACTGAGAGCTGAGGGCTGGGTGCCCCCAGACAGTGGCTGTATACTGAGAGCTGAGGGCTGGGTGCCCCCAGACAGTGGCTGTATACTGAGAGCTGAGGGCTGGGTGCCCCCCCTAGACAGTGGCTGTATACTGAGAGCTGAGGGCTGGGTGCCCCCAGACAGTGGCTGTATACTGAGAACTGAGGGCTGGGACCCCCCTAGACAGTGGCTGTATACTGAGAGCTGAGGGCTGGGTGCCCCCTAGACAGTGGCTGTATACTGAGAGCTGAGGGCTGGGTGCCCCCTAGACAGTGGCTGTATACTGAGAGCTGAGGGCTGGGTGCCCCTAGACAGTGGCTGTATACTGAGAACTGAGGGCTGGGTCCCCCCTAGACAGTGGCTGTATACTGAGAGCTGAGGGCTGGGTCCCCCAGACAGTGGCTGTATACTGAGAGCTGAGGGCTGGGTCCCCCCAGACAGTGGCTGTATACTGAGAGCTGAGGGCTGGGTGCCCCCTAGACAGTGGCTGTATACTGAGAGCTGAGGGCTGGGTGCCCCCTAGACAGTGGCTGTATACTGAGAGCTGAGGGCTGGGTGCCCCCTAGACAGTGGCTGTATACTGAGAGCTGAGGGCTGGGTGCCCCCCCTAGACAGTGACTGTATACTGAGAGCTGAGGGCTGGGTGCCCCCCTAGACAGTGGCTGTATACTGAGAGCTGAGGGCTGGGTGTCCCCCCTAGACAGTGGCTGTATACTGAGAGCTGAGGGCTGGGTGCCCCCTAGACAGTGGCTGTATACTGAGAGCTGAGGGCTGGGTGCCCCCTAGACAGTGGCTGTATACTGAGAGCTGAGGGCTGGGTGCCCCCTAGACAGTGGCTGTATACTGAGAGCTGAGGGCTGGGTGCCCCCAGTGGCTGTATAGACAGTGGCTGTATACTGAGAGCTGAGGGCTGGGTGCCCCCTAGACAGTGGCTGTATACTGAGAGCTGAGGGCTGGGTGCCCCCTAGACAGTGGCTGTATACTGAGAGCTGAGGGCTGGGTGCCCCCTAGACAGTGGCTGTATACTGAGAGCTGAGGGCTGGGTGCCCCTAGACAGTGGCTGTATACTGAGAGCTGAGGGCTGGGTGCCCCCTAGACAGTGGCTGTATACTGAGAGCTGAGGGCTGGGTGCCCCCTAGACAGTGGCTGTATACTGAGAGCTGAGGGCTGGGTGCCCCCTAGACAGTGGCTGTATACTGAGAGCTGAGGGCTGGGTGCCCCCTAGACAGTGGCTGTATACTGAGAGCTGAGGGCTGGGTGCCCCCTAGACAGTGGCTGTATACTGAGAGCTGAGGGCTGGGTGCCCCCTAGACAGTGGCTGTATGCTGAGAGCTGAGGGCTGGGTGCCCCCTAGACAGTGGCTGTATACTGAGAGCTGAGGGCTGGGTGCCCCCTAGACAGTGGCTGTATACTGAGAGCTGAGGGCTGGGTGCCCCTAGACAGTGGCTGTATACTGAGAGCTGAGGGCTGGGTGCCCCTAGACAGTGGCTGTATACTGAGAGCTGAGGGCTGGGTGCCCCCTAGACAGTGGCTGTATACTGAGAGCTGAGGGCTGGGTGCCCCCTAGACAGTGGCTGTATACTGAGAGCTGAGGGCTGGGTGCCCCCTAGACAGTGGCTGTATACTGAGAGCTGAGGGCTGGGTGCCCCCTAGACAGTGGCTGTATACTGAGAGCTGAGGGCTGGGTGCCCCCTAGACAGTGGCTGTATGCTGAGAGCTGAGGGCTGGGTGACCCTTAGACAGTGGCTGAGGGCTGGGGCTGGGTGCCCCCTAGACAGTGGCTGTATACTGAGAGCTGGGGCTGGGTCCCCCAGACAGTGGCTGTATACTGAGAGCTGAGGGCTGGGTCCCCCCAGACAGTGGCTGTATACTGAGAGCTGAGGGCTGGGTGCCCCCTAGACAGTGGCTGTATACTGAGAGCTGAGGGCTGGGTGCCCCCTAGACAGTGGCTGTATACTGAGAGCTGAGGGCTGGGTGCCCCCTAGACAGTGGCTGTATACTGAGAGCTGAGGGCTGGGTGCCCCCTAGACAGTGGCTGTATACTGAGAGCTGAGGGCTGGGTGCCCCCTAGACAGTGGCTGTATACTGAGAGCTGAGGGCTGGGTCCCCCTAGACAGTGGCTGTATACTGAGAGCTGAGGGCTGGGTGCCCCCTAGACAGTGGCTGTATACTGAGAGCTGAGGGCTGGGTGCCCCCTAGACAGTGGCTGTATACTGAGAGCTGAGGGCTGGGTGCCCCCTAGACAGTGGCTGTATACTGAGAGCTGAGGGCTGGGTGCCCCTAGACAGTGGCTGTATACTGAGAGCTGAGGGCTGGGTGCCCCCTAGACAGTGGCTGTATACTGAGAGCTGAGGGCTGGGTGCCCCCTAGACAGTGGCTGTATACTGAGAGCTGAGGGCTGGGTGCCCCCTAGACAGTGGCTGTATACTGAGAGCTGAGGGCTGGGTGCCCCCTAGACAGTGGCTGTATACTGAGAGCTGAGGGCTGGGTGCCCCCTAGACAGTGGCTGTATACTGAGAGCTGAGGGCTGGGTGCCCCCCTAGACAGTGGCTGTATGCTGAGAGCTGAGGGCTGGGTGCACCCCTAGACAGTGGCTGTATACTGAGAGCTGAGGGCTGGGTGCCCCCCTAGACAGTGGCTGTATGCTGAGAGCTGAGGGCTGGGTGCCCCCCTAGACAGTGGCTGTATACTGAGAGCTGAGGGCTGGGTGCCCCCTAGACAGTGGCTGTATACTGAGAGCTGAGGGCTGGGTGCCCCTAGACAGTGGCTGTATACTGAGAGCTGAGGGCTGGGTGCCCCCAGACAGTGGCTGTATACTGAGAGCTGAGGGCTGGGTGCCCCTAGACAGTGGCTGTATACTGAGAGCTGAGGGCTGGGTGCCCCTAGACAGTGGCTGTATACTGAGAGCTGAGGGCTGGGTGCCCCCCCCTAGACAGTGGCTGTATACTGAGAGCTGAGGGCTGGGTGCCCCCAGACAGTGGCTGTATACTGAGAGCTGAGGGCTGGGTGCCCCCTAGACAGTGGCTGTATACTGAGAGCTGAGGGCTGGGTGCCCCCCTAGACAGTGGCTGTATACTGAGAGCTGAGGGCTGGGTGCCCCCCTAGACAGTGGCTGTATGCTGAGAGCTGAGGGCTGGGTGCCCCCTAGACAGTGGCTGTATACTGAGAGCTGAGGGCTGGGTGCCCCCCTAGACAGTGGCTGTATACTGAGAGCTGAGGGCTGGGTGCCCCCTAGACAGTGGCTGTATACTGAGAGCTGAGGGCTGGGTGCCCCCCTAGACAGTGGCTGTATACTGAGAGCTGAGGGCTGGGTGCCCCCTAGACAGTGGCTGTATACTGAGAGCTGAGGGCTGGGTGCCCCCCCAGACAGTGGCTGTATACTGAGAGCTGAGGGCTGGGTGCCCCTAGACAGTGGCTGTATACTGAGAGCTGAGGGCTGGGTGCCCCCCTAGACAGTGGCTGTATACTGAGAGCTGAGGGCTGGGTGCCCCCTAGACAGTGGCTGTATACTGAGAGCTGAGGGCTGGGTGCCCCCAGACAGTGGCTGTATACTGAGAGCTGAGGTGGCTGGAGAGCTGCCCCCCTAGACAGTGGCTGTATACTGAGAGCTGAGGGCTGGGTGCCCCCCTAGACAGTGGCTGTATACTGAGAGCTGAGGGCTGGGTGCCCCCTAGACAGTGGCTGTATACTGAGAGCTGAGGGCTGGGTGCCCCCTAGACAGTGGCTGTATACTGAGAGCTGAGGGCTGGGTGCCCCCTAGACAGTGGCTGTATGCTGAGAGCTGAGGGCTGGGTCCCCCCTAGACAGTGGCTGTATACTGAGAGCTGAGGGCTGGGTGCCCCCCTAGACAGTGGCTGTATACTGAGAGCTGAGGGCTGGGTGCCCCTAGACAGTGGCTGTATACTGAGAGCTGAGGGCTGGGTGCCCCTAGACAGTGGCTGTATACTGAGAGCTGAGGGCTGGGTGCCCCCCCCTAGACAGTGGCTGTATACTGAGAGCTGAGGGCTGGGTGCCCCCTAGACAGTGGCTGTATACTGAGAGCTGAGGGCTGGGTGCACCCCTAGACAGTGGCTGTATGCTGAGAGCTGAGGGCTGGGTGCACCCCTAGACAGTGGCTGTATACTGAGAGCTGAGGGCTGGGTGCCCCCTAGACAGTGGCTGTATGCTGAGAGCTGAGGGCTGGGTGCCCCCCTAGACAGTGGCTGTATACTGAGAGCTGAGGGCTGGGTGCCCCCTAGACAGTGGCTGTATACTGAGAGCTGAGGGCTGGGTGCCCCCTAGACAGTGGCTGTATACTGAGAGCTGAGGGCTGGGTGCCCCCTAGACAGTGGCTGTATACTGAGAGCTGAGGGCTGGGTGCCCCCTAGACAGTGGCTGTATACTGAGAGCTGAGGGCTGGGTGCCCCCTAGACAGTGGCTGTATACTGAGAGCTGAGGGCTGGGTGCCCCCCTAGACAGTGGCTGTATACTGAGAGCTGAGGGCTGGGTGCCCCCAGACAGTGGCTGTATACTGAGAGCTGAGGGCTGGGTGCCCCCCTAGACAGTGGCTGTATACTGAGAGCTGAGGGCTGGGTGCCCCTAGACAGTGGCTGTATACTGAGAGCTGAGGGCTGGGTGCCCCCCAGACAGTGGCTGTATACTGAGAGCTGAGGGCTGGGTGCCCCCAGACAGTGGCTGTATACTGAGAGCTGAGGGCTGGGTGCCCCTAGACAGTGGCTGTATACTGAGAGCTGAGAGCTGAGGGCTGGGTGCCCCCTAGACAGTGGCTGTATACTGAGAGCTGAGGGCTGGGTGCCCCTAGACAGTGACTGTATACTGAGAGCTGAGGGCTGGGTGCCCCCCTAGACAGTGGCTGTATACTGAGAGCTGAGGGCTGGGTGCCCCCTAGACAGTGGCTGTATACTGAGAGCTGAGGGCTGGGTGCCCCCTAGACAGTGGCTGTATACTGAGAGCTGAGGGCTGGGTGCCCCCCTAGACAGTGGCTGTATACTGAGAGCTGAGGGCTGGGTGCCCCCTAGACAGTGGCTGTATACTGAGAGCTGAGGGCTGGGTGCCCCCTAGACAGTGGCTGTATACTGAGAGCTGAGGGCTGGGTGCCCCCAGACAGTGGCTGTATACTGAGAGCTGAGGGCTGGGTGCCCCCTAGACAGTGGCTGTATACTGAGAGCTGAGGGCTGGGTGCCCCCCTAGACAGTGGCTGTATACTGAGAGCTGAGGGCTGGGTGCCCCCTAGACAGTGGCTGTATACTGAGAGCTGAGGGCTGGGTGCCCCCTAGACAGTGGCTGTATACTGAGAGCTGAGGGCTGGGTGCCCCCTAGACAGTGGCTGTATACTGAGAGCTGAGGGCTGGGTGCCCCCCTAGACAGTGGCTGTATACTGAGAGCTGAGGGCTGGGTGCCCCCAGACAGTGGCTGTATACTGAGAGCTGAGGGCTGGGTGCCCCCCCTAGACAGTGGCTGTATACTGAGAGCTGAGGGCTGGGTGCCCCCAGACAGTGGCTGTATACTGAGAGCTGAGGGCTGGGTGCCCCCTAGACAGTGGCTGTATACTGAGAGCTGAGGGCTGGGTGCCCCCTAGACAGTGGCTGTATACTGAGAGCTGAGGGCTGGGTGCCCCCTAGACAGTGGCTGTATACTGAGAGCTGAGGGCTGGGTGCCCCTAGACAGTGGCTGTATACTGAGAGCTGAGGGCTGGGTGCCCCCTAGACAGTGGCTGTATACTGAGAGCTGAGGGCTGGGTGCCCCCTAGACAGTGGCTGTATACTGAGAGCTGAGGGCTGGGTGCCCCCAGACAGTGGCTGTATACTGAGAGCTGAGGGCTGGGTGCCCCCTAGACAGTGGCTGTATACTGAGAGCTGAGGGCTGGGTGCCCCCCTAGACAGTGGCTGTATACTGAGAGCTGAGGGCTGGGTGCCCCCCTAGACAGTGGCTGTATGCTGAGAGCTGAGGGCTGGGTGCACCCCTAGACAGTGGCTGTATACTGAGAGCTGAGGGCTGGGTGCCCCCTAGACAGTGGCTGTATACTGAGAGCTGAGGGCTGGGTGCCCCCTAGACAGTGGCTGGCTGAGAGCTGAGGGCTGGGTGTCCCCCTAGACAGTGGCTGTATACTGAGAGCTGAGGGCTGGGTCCCCCCTAGACAGTGGCTGTATACTGAGAGCTGAGGGCTGGGTCCCCCCCTAGACAGTGGCTGTATACTGAGAGCTGAGGGCTGGGTGCCCCTAGACAGTGGCTGTATACTGAGAGCTGAGGGCTGGGTGCCCCCTAGACAGTGGCTGTATACTGAGAGCTGAGGGCTGGGTGCCCCCAGTAGACAGTGGCTGTGGCTGTATACTGAGAGCTGAGGGCTGGGTGCCCCCAGACAGTGGCTGTATACTGAGAGCTGAGGGCTGGGTGCCCCCCCTAGACAGTGGCTGTATACTGAGAGCTGAGGGCTGGGTGCCCCCAGACAGTGGCTGTATACTGAGAGCTGAGGGCTGGGTGCCCCCTAGACAGTGGCTGTATACTGAGAGCTGAGGGCTGGGTGCCCCCTAGACAGTGGCTGTATACTGAGAGCTGAGGGCTGGGTGCCCCCAGACAGTGGCTGTATACTGAGAGCTGAGGGCTGGGTGCCCCCTAGACAGTGGCTGTATGCTGAGAGCTGAGGGCTGGGTGCCCCCAGACAGTGGCTGTATACTGAGAGCTGAGGGCTGGGTGCCCCCTAGACAGTGGCTGTATACTGAGAGCTGAGGGCTGGGTGCCCCCTAGACAGTGGCTGTATACTGAGAGCTGAGGGCTGGGTGCCCCCAGACAGTGGCTGTATACTGAGAGCTGAGGGCTGGGTGCCCCTAGACAGTGGCTGTATACTGAGAGCTGAGGGCTGGGTGCCCCCAGACAGTGGCTGTATACTGAGAGCTGAGGGCTGGGTGCCCCCTAGACAGTGGCTGTATACTGAGAGCTGAGGGCTGGGTGCCCCCTAGACAGTGGCTGTATACTGAGAGCTGAGGGCTGGGTGCCCCCTAGACAGTGGCTGTATGCTGAGAGCTGAGGGCTGGGTGCCCCCTAGACAGTGGCTGTATACTGAGAGCTGAGGGCTGGGTGCCCCCCTAGACAGTGGCTGTATGCTGAGAGCTGAGGGCTGGGTGCCCCCCTAGACAGTGGCTGTATACTGAGAGCTGAGGGCTGGGTGTCCCCCCTAGACAGTGGCTGTATACTGAGAGCTGAGGGCTGGGTCCCCCCTAGACAGTGGCTGTATACTGAGAGCTGAGGGCTGGGTCCCCCCCCCAGACAGTGACTGTATACTGAGAGCTGAGGGCTGGGTCCCCCCCAGACAGTGGCTGTATACTGAGAGCTGAGGGCTGGGTGCCCCTAGACAGTGGCTGTATACTGAGAGCTGAGAGCTGAGGGCTGGGTGCCCCCTAGACAGTGGCTGTATACTGAGAGCTGAGGGCTGGGTGCCCCTAGACAGTGACTGTATACTGAGAGCTGAGGGCTGGGTGCCCCCCTAGACAGTGGCTGTATACTGAGAGCTGAGGGCTGGGTGCCCCCAGACAGTGGCTGTATACTGAGAGCTGAGGGCTGGGTGCCCCTAGACAGTGGCTGTATACTGAGAGCTGAGGGCTGGGTGCCCCCTAGACAGTGGCTGTATACTGAGAGCTGAGGGCTGGGTGCCCCCTAGACAGTGGCTGTATACTGAGAGCTGAGGGCTGGGTGCCCCCTAGACAGTGGCTGTATACTGAGAGCTGAGGGCTGGGTGCCCCCAGACAGTGGCTGTATACTGAGAGCTGAGGGCTGGGTGCCCCTAGACAGTGGCTGTATACTGAGAGCTGAGGGCTGGGTGCCCCTAGACAGTGGCTGTATACTGAGAGCTGAGGGCTGGGTGCCCCCTAGACAGTGGCTGTATACTGAGAGCTGAGGGCTGGGTGCCCCCAGACAGTGGCTGTATACTGAGAGCTGAGGGCTGGGTGCCCCCTGTAGACAGTGGCTGTATACTGAGAGCTGAGGGCTGGGTGCCCCCTAGACAGTGGCTGTATACTGAGAGCTGAGGGCTGGGTGCCCCCAGACAGTGGCTGTATACTGAGAGCTGAGGGCTGGGTGCTGGCTGTAGAGAGCTGAGGGCTGGGTCCCCCAGACAGTGGCTGTATACTGAGAGCTGAGGGCTGGGTGCCTCCCTAGACAGTGGCTGTATACTGAGAGCTGAGGCTGGGTGCCCCCAGACAGTGGCTGTATACTGAGAGCTGAGGGCTGGGTGCCCCCTAGACAGTGGCTGTATACTGAGAGCTGAGGGCTGGGTGCCCCCTAGACAGTGGCTGTATACTGAGAGCTGAGGGCTGGGTGCCCCCTAGACAGTGGCTGTATACTGAGAGCTGAGGGCTGGGTGCA